>NC_140585.1:1336415456-1336682956 GCF_964204655.1 Triturus cristatus | reverse complement strand
CCCGTTTTTAAACTAAGCGGGATTTCAGGAGTATATATATATATGTGTATATATATATATTACCTACTGGCGGTCGCCAGTAGGTAGTTATAGTTAGGACCACGTTTCCATAGGAAATCCGCAACATTCTATTTTGAATAACTTTGGCGCCGGTCGACGAATCCTCGCGAATTTTTCAAAATAGGTGGGGCGCTACGCTCCGCTCCTACCCTGAAAGTCTCGGGGGGATTCGTCAAGCGGGGGCTGAGATAAAAGGGGGGTCCCAAAACGCGTTTTTCCCATGCATTTTTCCATAGGACCTTTAGACACAGCTACAGCCTGAACGGCTGAACAGAATTACTTGAAATTTGGCAGAGAGGTAGTCCTCAGGTCAAGGAAGTGCCTTTTGTAGGTTTGGGGTAAATCTGTTCAGTAGATTCTGAGAAAATAGCCTTTAAATCAATATATATATCTGAGCCAGCTTACGGTGCGCTTACGGTACGCTTACCGTACGCGTACGGTGGCGTGCGCGAGCGCGATTCTGATTGGCCCTTAGATCTTAGTAAACATTCGAATCGGTCGAAACCAGGAAGCGGCGGCCGCCATTTTCTCTCTCGCACTCTGAGGGGGGAGCTGATAAACAAATGCCAAAAACATATAAAGGGGCTGTTTAGACAGCGCCCATGCACATAACCATGTTAGTTGAGTCTTCAAAGATCCCCCAAGGCAAAAAACAGTAATTTTTTATTTTTCGAAAATTTCGCCGATTACGCTTACCGTACGCTTACCGTACGTGTACGGTAAAAAATTATTAAAAAAAAAAAAAAAAAACACTTTCTCCACCCCGTGTGCAAAGCATGGCATATAAGAGCACTGCATTTCCCCAAAAAATTTCAACAGATTACCTATCACAAGGAAGCGCATAATATGTCCTCCATGTGCGCACGGTGCGCGAAGCGCATCGTGCGTACATGGCCCATCTAGCGTAACGTGGGCCCACCGTGCGTGCACGGCACTAACTGCGTAAAGTGCTCACTGTGCGCGCACGGTGCGCGAAGCGCACCGTGCGCGCACGGAACGAACTGCGTTAAGTGGGCGCGCACGCCACGAATGGCGTAAAGTAACTTAGCATTTAAAAAACCGTACAAATTCACTGAAAAAACCATAGGTTTCACACACGTTATAGTTAGGAATTAGCATTTAAAAAACCTTGCAAATTCACTGAAAAAACCATAGGTTTCACACATGTTATAGTTAGCGGAAATTTTACTGATAAGAAACCAATGAAATTCCCCCGTTATAGTTAGTGCAGGAAACTATAACTCACGCGACCGCAATCTTCTGCTGATGACATATGTGTCTTTATGAAAAAAAAATATTTGTAATATATGTATAGCTAAAAATTTATGGAAGAAGACATGGGCAAATAAGTGTCTAAATACAGTATTAGCATCAGCAGAGGATTGCGGTCGCGTGAGTTATAGTTTCCTGCACTAACTATAACGGGGGAATTTCATTGGTTTTTTATCAGTAAAATTTCTGCTAACTATAACATGTGTGAAACCTATGGTTTTTTCAGTGAATATATATATATATATATATATATATATATATATATATATATATATTTTTTTTTTTTTTTTTTTTTCAGCAAAGACTCGTTTTGGCGGCATATGGCGCTCTTGGCGGTGCGAGCTGCGTGGAGACGGCAGAGTCAGCTGTTATAAACATCAAACAAGGCTCCTTCTCAGGATAAATCCACACGCACTCCCTGGTATGGTGTTATTTCCAAATTAATTTAATAATATCCATAGCATGACAAGCAGGTAGCAAAACCCAATGCGTTTCAGTCAACTATGACCTTGTTCACGGGTAAGAACCATTTTTTTCTTTCCTTTTTTAAATATACACATCACATGATGTTACATCACATCCTGCTTTGCATTATGGTTCTTGTAGTACATCAACCATTTGGATTATATTATTAAGTAACAGTGCTCGTTCACATTTAGTATTTTTCGTGCGTTTTGATCACCGTGTTGTTTTTCTTGTTCTCGGGGGAACAATTATATATGTCACTATATAATGAATTTTCTTATGGTCACCGTGACTAGTATCAGATCAATTATTTTTTTTAAAATATTTTATGACATTTCATAGCGTTTGTAAGGTTACTTTGTGCCCGCTGGTGGGCTATGAATTATGTCGCCAATTATTGTTATACCCTCCAGTGGGTGATAATCAATTAGGGCCCCCCCTAAAAAACTCTGTGATAACATACTAATCATGTGAACGATGTGATTTAAAAATTAACATAATTAAACATTTTGCAATGTCTATTTGTTCAATCTGGATATTGGGAGGCAAAAACTCAAATTCAGCGTTTGTTGGACTGTGTTACATTCTTTCTTAATTGAAACTTCAATAGTTTGTTTTTCTACTTCATAGATGGGAATGCATCTCCTCATCCTTGTTCAATCCATATGGGGCCAGAGTTCTGAAAGACAGAATATGGCGTGATTCCTTCTGTCTAAGGATCTTTTCTCGATTGCCACCTCTCACATGGCAACCGACCATTTCAACAGCATAAAAACTCAATTTTTTCCAGTCACTTGCATGGTATCTTTCCATGTGTTCCGCAACCGCATAGCTGCGATCCTTATTGATTGTTGCCCTTACGTGTTCTAAAATACGTTTTTTCAGTTCGCACACTGTACTCCCCACGTATTTGAGTTTGCACGGACATTCAATGATATATATCACATATTGGCTTTTGCAGTTAATCATTTGATTGATTATCCATTTTTTGTGGTTAGCCTTTGTGATTTCTTTGATGTTTTGTGCAATTTGACATACCTTACACGTAGAGCACTTGTAAAAGCCTTTTAGTTGTAACCAGGTTTGTTGTTTTTTTGCTGTTTCAAAATGACTGTGGACCAATTCGTCCTTTAAGTTCTTTGCTCTCCTGTATGTAATTTTGGGGTGATTACCCACTATTTTAGCCATTGTAGAGTCCAAAGTTAGTATGTTCCAATGTCTACGTAGGATTTGTTCAATTTGTTTGGATTGTGTAGATAGTGTCGTGATTAGACGGATTGCATTGTCTTCTTGTTTTGAGCTTGAGTTTTTATCTTTGATGATTTCTTCTCTGTTTTGTTTTTCCGTGGAATTAAATGAAGAACTGCTCAAATTTAAACAAGACCTTGAACATCAAATTGAAAAACATGAAGAAACAGTACAAATGCGCAAACAGAGTAAATTCCAACGGGATAAAGAAGATTACGCGGAAGGACGAATCTTCACGTATGCAAGAAAATACGATATCTTGAAACAACAGGATAAATTGGATCAGGTGACAAACATATTCAGTAGTGCATCGTCTTTAACATCAACAGATGCGAGTGAAAATGAGGGAGAATCAGCAAGTACACGCCCCAAATGTAATTTTTTAGGGGAAATGAGACTTGCACTCCAACAGCGAAACTGGGAGAAAAACATGGGGGCACAACCAGGAACAGGCAGAGGAAGGGGCCGGGGAAGAGGCCGCCCAAAAACAAACAAACCAGAAGAGGGAAACGTACCAACAGACCCCAAAAAAACAGGAACGTGGACAAGAAGCATGAGACAGAAAAAGAACTAAGAATATTTCAAGAACAAGAAGAATCTCAGGAACTTGAAGTCATCAATCTATCCAAAAAAACGATAACAGAAATGGAATGTCAAATTTTAAAAAGAGGTCTTTCTTTCTGCCCTACAAATGAAATTGATGTGCCACAAACAAGAATTGATATATACAAATATATCAGAAAATTAAAACTTGCTAAAATCTTTGATGAAAACCTCAAAATGACAAGAAACGAAAAACAATCGGAGTCACCAACAATGGACCTCAAAGCAGCAGATGCTCATCACTTCATTACATTAATGGAGCTAGACAAGGACAACAGTGAACCATCAAATGATCTGGAGATATACTGCACACAATTGGGTGAAAGCAGCAGCAGGAAGAAACCCAAATCTAAATACAATCCACATTTTCCAACTGGAAACAAAATAGAAATATTTCACGAAGCAGTGGTCAAAGACCTATATCAGTTGAACAGCAACAAACACAAATATAATATAACGCCAGAAGAACGCAAGGCCTTGCAGAAATTAAAATCAGATGATGAGATTGTAATCAAAATGGCCGACAAAGGCGGAAATATCATTATACAGGATAAAAATCTCTATGTGGAAGAAGCCCATGCACAACTTAACATGATAAATCATTATGAGAGACTGAAAGAAAACCCAACGATACACATCAAACATGAATTGGACGTAAAATTGAATGAATGGAGGGAGAAAAATCTCATAGATCAAGATGAGCTCAAATATCTCACAACTGATAATCCAATCATGGCAACGATTTACTTCCTCCCCAAAATTCATAAGAACCCAACGAAACCACCAGGGAGACCAATTGTATCTGCCAAAGGATCGTTACTTGAACCCATTGCAAATTTCGTAGATAAATTTTTGTTCCCATATGTTAAAGAATTAACATCATATCTACGAGATACTAAAGATCTACTAAGAATTTTGCAGGATGTTGTATGGGAACCAACATACAAATTGATAACAATGGATGTTATCTCTTTGTATACCAACATCAACAACAAAATTGGATTAACAGCATGCAAATACTTCTTAAAAGAACGGAATATTCACTTCACACATCATAACACTATGATAGCCGAGATGATTGAGTTATGTCTTACCAAGAACGTATTCATGTTTGGAGAAGAAATATACCTACAAAAGGATGGCACTGCTATGGGTTTTTCTTTTAGTCCAAGCTATGCATGCCTGACAATGGGCTGGTGGGAACAAAAAGTGGCCTGGGAGTCCAAAAATGACCGTCATGTGGAGCGGATAGTATCTTGGATGAGATACATAGACGATCTTTTTATAATCTGGAATGGGTCAGACGAAGAGTTTGACTCATATTTCAATATTCTAAACAACACGGACACCAATCTGCATTTTACATACAGTATCAGCAACGACAGACTAGTGTTCCTAGATACAGAGATTTATATCAAGAATGACAAGATACACACTACATTGCATCGGAAAAATACAGCTAGCAATGCAACGTTGCATGCGGAGAGTTTCCACCAACCATCTCTAATAAGAAACATCCCCTATGGAGAGTTACTGAGAATACGTCGCATTTGCTCAGAAGAAAGTGAATGGAAGAAACACAGCCAAGCATCCATAATGAGATTCAGAAAACGCAAATACAACACAAGAATATTGGCAGACTGTCTGAAAAGAACGGAAAAACAAAACAGAGAAGAAATCATCAAAGATAAAAACTCAAGCTCAAAACAAGAAGACAATGCAATCCGTCTAATCACGACACTATCTACACAATCCAAACAAATTGAACAAATCCTACGTAGACATTGGAACATACTAACTTTGGACTCTACAATGGCTAAAATAGTGGGTAATAACCCCAAAATTACATACAGGAGAGCAAAGAACTTAAAGGACGAATTGGTCCACAGTCATTTTGAAACAGCAAAAAAACAACAAACCTGGTTACAACTAAAAGGCTTTTACAAGTGCTCTACGTGTAAGGTATGTCAAATTGCACAAAACATCAAAGAAATCACAAAGGCTAACCACAAAAAATGGATAATCAATCAAATGATTAACTGCAAAAGCCAATATGTGATATATATCATTGAATGTCCGTGCAAACTCAAATACGTGGGGAGTACAGTGTGCGAACTGAAAAAACGTATTTTAGAACACGTAAGGGCAACAATCAATAAGGATCGCAGCTATGCGGTTGCGGAACACATGGAAAGATACCATGCAAGTGACTGGAAAAAATTGAGTTTTTATGCTGTTGAAATGGTCGGTTGCCATGTGAGAGGTGGCAATCGAGAAGAGATCCTTAGACAGAAGGAATCACGCCATATTCTGTCTTTCAGAACTCTGCCCCCATATGGATTGAACAAGGATGAGGAGATGCATTCCCATCTATAAAGTAGAAAAACAAACTATTGAAGTTTCAATTAAGAAAGAATGTAACACAGTCCAACAAACGCTGAATTTGAGTTTTTGCCTTCCAATATCCAGATTGAACAAATAGACATTGCAAAATGTTTAATTATGTTAATTTTTAAATCACATCGTTCACATGATTAGTATGTTATCACAGAGTTTTTTAGGGGGGGCCCTAATTGATTATCACCCACTGGAGGGTATAACAATAATTGGCGACATAATTCATAGCCCACCAGCGGGCACAAAGTAACCTTACAAACGCTATGAAATGTCATAAAATGTTTTAAAAAAAATAATTGATCTGATACTAGTCACGGTGACCATAAGAAAATTCATTATATAGTGACATATATAATTGTTCCCCCGAGAACAAGAAAAACAACACGGTGATCAAAACGCACGAAAAATACTAAATGTGAACGAGCACTGTTACATAATAATATAATCCAAATGGTTGATGTACTACAAGAACCATAATGCAAAGCAGGATGTGATGTAACATCATGTGATGTGTATATTTAAAAATGGAAAGAAAAAAATGGTTCTTACCCGTGAACAAGGTCATAGTTGACTGAAACGCATTGGGTTTTGCTACCTGCTTGTCATGCTATGGATATTATTAAATTAATTTGGAAATAACACCATACCAGGGAGTGCGTGTGGATTTATCCTGAGAAGGAGCCTTGTTTGATATATATATATATATATATATATATATATCCAACAAACGAAGTCGCTTCAACTCGAGCCGCTTAACGATGGCGGGCCGTGACGGGTTAGCGAGACCCTAATATTCCAGATCTACATTGAAATAACTCCAATCCAAAGGAAAAACAACGCTTCACGGCACCCAATGCTTTTAAGGCAGAGTTTTATTTGGTAACACCAACTCTACGCGTTTCGGGAAACTTGGTCCCTTGTTCACGAGTATACAGGAATAGTGAAAAAAACAAATAAGTAACACTAGTCATGTGACCTTTAGTTTCCAAATGAGAAAGAGTGAAGACAGACTTTACCACCAAGTGACGAATACACTAGAAGATTCTTGTTTAAATAACAACAGATTGCCTGTTCTCTATTGTAATTATGTTTGATAAACAAAACGTACATTTTTCGTGTGTATAAAACACCCTTGAGTCATCTGAACTTTAAATACAAACGGGTCCGATTTCTCGATTTTACTTTTAACATTCAGCAAGGAAAACTTTATCGACAGCCCTATTAGGCACACTCTGTTTCAGGCATACGGGGGCTACAAGGTGCGTTCATGTTTCACCTCCTATATTAGTCTCACTTGGTATTTCATATTGCTATCCTGAATTACCTCAGAGTTTATTAAACTATGTCTTAAAATAATGTGCATAAGAACTTCTTATGCACATTATTTTAAGACATAGTTTAATAAACTCTGAGGTAATTCAGGATAGCAATATGAAATACCAAGTGAGACTAATATAGGAGGCGAAACATGAACGCACCTTGTAGCCCCCGTATGCCTGAAACAGAGTGTGCCTAATAGGGCTGTCGATAAAGTTTTCCTTGCTGAATGTTAAAAGTAAAATCGAGAAATCGGACCCGTTTGTATTTAAAGTTCAGATGACTCAAGGGTGCTTTATACACACGAAAAATTTACGTTTTGTTTATCAAACATAATTACAATAGAGAACAGGCAATCTGTTGTTATTTAAACAAGAATCTTCTAGTGTATTCGTCACTTGGTGGTAAAGTCTGTCTTCACTCTTTCTCATTTGGAAACTAAAGGTCACATGACTAGTGTTACTTATTTGTTTTTTTCACTATTCCTGTATACTCGTGAACAAGGGACCAAGTTTCCCGAAACGCGTAGAGTTGGTGTTGCCAAATAAAACTCTGCCTTAAAAGCATTGGGTGCCGTGAAGCGTTGTTTTTCCTTTGGATTGGAGTTATTTCAATGTAGATCTGGAATATATATATATATATATATATATATATAAAATCTACTGGCGGTCGCCAGTAGATAGTTATAGTTAGGACCTATTTTCCATAGGAAATCCGCAACATTCTATTCCCAATAAGTCTGGCACCGATTGACGAATCTTCGCAAAATTTTCCAAACTTTTGGCCAGCTCCGCTCCGCTCCTACCCTGAAAGTTTCGTGGTGATTCGTGAAGCGGGGGCTGAGAAAAAGGGGGGTCCCAAAACGCGTTTTCCCCATGCAATTTCCCATAGGATCTGTTGTCGCAGCTACAGCCCGAACTGCTGAACGAAATTACACCAAATTTGGCAAAGAGGTAGTCCTCAGTTCAGACTCGTGCCTTTTGCATAAATGGTGTGAATCTGTTCAGTACTTCCTGAGAAAATTAGGGTAAAAAAGTTAGTGATATCTATGGCCGGGGAGGATCTGCGCACCCTACCCGCACCGTACGCGCACCCTCCCCGAACCGAGCGCACACCCTGACGATCACACGCTGAATGCTAATTGGCTGTCGAGTGTCTGTCTACATTCGAAACCAGGAACTGTTGGCGGCCATTTTCTGCCTCGGTAGAAGCGAGGCTGAAGAAGCAAGGGGAATAAGTGTGTAAAACATATCAAGGAGGCAGAGTGGAAATACTCTGACCCTCTAGATCTGCTTAGGGGGTCCCAGAAGGACCCCCTGGGGCCCCCTTTTAAAAAAAAAACGGCAAAATGCACGCAGGGTGCGCGCATCCTACCGCGTTGAATGCACGGATTCTCTTGCGTTGGGTGAGCGGTTCCTAACGCGTTGGGTGCGCGGATCCAAGGGGAAAAAAATTGACATTTTTGGGAGATAAACATCAAGATTAAGTGTTTTGTTCTTGAGTGGCTCTAAAAAGAGTCGTTGTGTTCATTGAGAGTTTTTGGTACTTATAAGTAAGTACCTATACAGAGTCTAAAGTTGTTGAGGAAGACTCTGTTTCCTTCATCAGTAAAGTGTACTCCATCTCTCCTATACATCTCTTGCATATGAAAGTGCAGATTGCTATTGAAAATGGACCCCATTCTATAGTCTCGGAGAAAAGCAGAAACAGATTTATTCACATGTTTCCTAGCTTTCTCAATTTGTGGACAAAAATGATCGGACCAGTTCCATTTCTGCCTTTGGCATATGTTAGAATACACAAAGGCAGTTTTGGGGAAAAGTGAAATCAGTTCTGCAAAGGTGTCCTTTATAAGCATTTCCAGACCCACCCCAGTCAAAGTGCCTAGGTCATTGCCACCACAGTGCACTATTATGAGGTCAGGGTGTTGGATATGCATGAAGGATTTCACCAATGGCATCAATTGGTGCCCCTTTAACCCTCTCTGTCCAATCCATTTAATGTCTACATTTGGCAAACCTAGGTCTTTGTGAATGCCTTTGTTTTCTGCATACCTTTGGCTCCAGAAAATATAGCTGTGTCCCACAATCCACACTCTAAGCATCTTGAAAGGAGGTCTGGATGCACTCAGATGGTCTCTGTAAATGAAATGGCAGTTTGGAAAGTAAGATTTTTCTAAAATGGTGGCTAAGATGCAGTTTTGAAAAAAGACAAGAAATCATTGGTTGTTTGACAACCTTCTACACTGAAAGGTAGGGTGCATATTTCTGTTTTTTAAACGCATGATTCTTATTGGTTAACAAAAATTGATTGTAAGGAACATTATATATGATAAGCTGATATGTTGAAAAGTCAAGCACACTTGCTGTCTTGATTAGCAACATTGTGTGCTGACCTTGTGACCTGTGTGCTCACTACAGTGTTCCATGACCTGTTTCTATGGTAACAGGCAGAAGGCAGATTGGGGGAAGGGTTCAAATTTATGTCATTTGGAAAGGGTTGAAATGTTTAACCAATAGAAATGTGTGTTTGGTTTCGAATTTATGTGGGAAGGAATGTGATTTGATGTTTACATGTATATGTGGGGAAAATGAGAGGGAAACTTTGCCATTCTTTGGTTTTGCTGACAGGTGCACAGTGCAGAGATTCTGTATAAGAACATCTGGTGTGTGACTGATATACTTCGTAATCTACAAAACTACTTGAAAGGTGAGTTATTTAATTGAGAGGAGGTCTTTTGTGATAAGCATTTGTGTTTTTCATGTGTTTGCAGGGAGATATCTGTGCTGTTTTTATATTTTGGTACAATTAGAAATCAGTGATTGTTTATGAATTTGTGAAATGAGTTATGTTTCTACACTAAAATGTAGTACTCCTTCTAGATGAAGAAATGTGTTTTGGTATAGTGCAAGGGATACTGTTGTTTGTCTAGAATCACACAGTGAGTCTGTGTGCATTTGGGAGTCACTGTGAGAGAAGCATTTGGTAGCATCATGTATTTGCTGACAGATAACTGTTTTAAAACCTGTCATGTTGTGAAGTTTTAGTAGCATTAGAAACCAGTCTTTGCTTATGCATTGATAAAATGAGTCATGTTTTGACACAAATGTGCTGTACTTTAATATGTAGATTGTGTGCAGATCCCTTACCCCTTCCACAGTAGTGAATGAGTTTTGGTAAGCTGCTAGGGATAGTGTTGCTTGTCTAGAATCACACTGTGAGTCTGTGTGCATTTGGGAACCACTGTGAGAGAAGCATTTGGTAACATCGTGTATTTGCTGACAGATAACTGTTTTAAAACCTGTCTTGTTGTCAAGTTTCAGTAGCATTAGAAGGCAGTTTTTGCTTATGCTTTGATTAAATGAGTCAGGCTTTGACACTAAAGTGCTGTTCTGAAATATGTAGTTTGTGTGCAGTCCCCTTACCTCTTCCACTGTAGTGAATGAGTTTTGGTAAACTCCTAGGGATAGTGGTGCTTGTCTAGAATCACACTGTGAGTGTGTGTGCTTTTGGGGACCACTGTGAGAGAAGCATTTGGTAACATCATGTATTTTCTGACAGATAACTCTTTTAAAACCTGTCATGTTGTCAAGTTTTAGTAGCATTAGAAGCCAGTCTTTGCTCATGCATTGATAAAATGAGTCATGCTTTGACACTAATGTGCTGTACTTTAATATGTAAATTGTGTGTAGTCCCCTTACCCCTTGCACAGTAGTGAATGAGTTTTGGTAAGCTGCTAGGGATAGTGATGCTTGTCTAGAATCACACTGTGAGTCTGTGTGCATTTGGGTAAGGATTGTGAGAGAACTATTTGGTAACATCGTGTATTTGCTGACAGATTACTGTTTTAAAATCTGTCTTGTTGTGAAGTTTTAGTAGCATTAGAAGGCAGTTTTTGCTTATGCTTTGATTAAATGAGTCAGGCTTTGACACTAAAGTGCAGTTCTGAAATATGTAGATTGTGTGCAGTGCCCTTACCCCTTCCACAGTAGTGAATGAGTTTTGGTAAACTGGTAGGGATAGTGTTGCTGGTCTAGAATCACACTGTGAGTCTGTGTGCATTTGGGAACCACTGTGAGAAAAGCATTTGGTAACATTGTGTATTTGCTGACCGATAACTGTTTTAAAACCTGTCTTGTTGTCAAGTTTTAGTAGCATTAGAAGGCAGTTTTTGCTTATGCTCTGATTAAATGAGTCAGGCTTTGACACAAAAGTGCAGTCCTGAAATATGTAGATTGTGTGCAGTTCCCTTATCACTTCCACAGTAGTGAATGAGTTTTGGTAAACTCCTAGGGATAGTGGTTGTTGTCCAGAATCACACTGTGAGTCTGTATGCATTTGTGTAACCACTGTGAGAGAAGCATTTGAGTACTTCAGTTCTTTGAATATGCATAACTGCTTAAAAAATTTCCTGTTCTCAAGTTTAGGTAGAATTAAAAGGTAGTCATTCCTTATGTATTCACCGAGGAACTGTCCTTGCAATACTGTAAACATTCAGTTAATATTCAAGTAGTAATGGAGTGAGGCAGGCTTTTGCACATGCATTGATTCAAATGCTTATCTACTATGCATGCAGTTCTCTAACCATCTACATAGTTCTCTTTCATACCTTTAATTCCACAGTCAGTATCCATACACTTCAAGCAAACACCCTGTCACTCCCCATGTACTCCTCTAGTGACCCATTCAGCACTATGTACTAATCCATTCACTGCGCAAAACCCCAAACACTTATAAATTCTCCCAGGCACTCTCTGTGCAGTACTTTAATCATTCAGTCAGTGTCTAAGTACTCATGGTGTGAGCCAGGCCTTTCAACCTGGACTGCTTTAAACCCTATACAGTATGCATACAGGCTTCTAGTCACCTACACACTTGTCTTTCACTTCTTTAATTAACTAGTCAGTATCTATATATTTCAACGAACATCTTGTCAGTCATCTTGCACTCATCCAGTGACTGATTCAGTACCATGTACTATTCTCTTCACTGCGCCAGAACTGAAAATTTAAAAGTTTTACCCAGGCACTGTCCTAGCAGTAGTCTAATGATTTAGTCAGTTTCCAAGTACTCATGTTGTGAACCATGTATTACCACATAGGCTGCTTCAAATGTCTGTGCAGTATGCATGCAGTCTTCTAACATACTATACACTTGTCTTTAACAGCTTCAATTCCCCAGTCAGTATCCATGTACTTCCAGCAAACATTCTGTCACTCCCCTTGCACTGTTCCAGTGACCCATTCAGCACCATGTAGTAATGCATTCACTGCGCCAAAACTGAAACACTTATAAATTCACCCAGGCACTCTTCTTGCAATAGTATAATCATTCAGTCAGTACCCAAGTACTAATGGTGTGAGACAGGCCTTTGCACATAGATTGATTCAAACGTGTTTCCACTATGCATGGAGTCCTCTAAGTACCAACACAATTGTCTTTCAGACCTTCAATTTCCCAGTCAGTATCTATAAACTCCAATAAAGACTCTGTCACTTCAATTGCACACATCCACTGACTCATATGGCACTAAGTCCTAATCTATTCACTGCACCTAAACCAAAAAACTTAAAAAGATTCACCCAGTCACTCTTTTTGTAGTACTGTAATGATTCAGTCAGTACTCAGTTAGTTTTGCAGTGATCCAAGTGTTACTCTATGGACTGTTTTAAACATCTATCTACTATGCATGTAGGTCTCTAGCCACCTACATACTTGTCTTTCACACCTTTAATATTACAGACAGTATTCATACAGTTCCCACAAACACTCTGTCACTCTCCGTATACTTCTCCAGTGACCCATTCAGCACCATGTACTAATCCATTCACTGTGCCAAATTCTAAACACTTATAAATTCACCCAGGCACTCTCCTTGCAGTACTCTAATCATTCAGTCAGTACCCAAGTACTCATGCAGTGAGCCAGGCCTTAGCACATGGACTACTTCAAACGCCTATGCACTATGCATGCAGTTCTCTAACCATCTACACACTTCTCTTTCACACCTTCGATTCCCCAGTCAGTATAGATACACTCCAGCAAACATCTTATCACTCCCCTTGCACTCCTCCAGTGACCCATTCAGCACCATGTACTAATGTATTTACTGCACCAAAAGCCAACCACTTATAAATTCACACAGGCACTCTCCTTGCAGTACTCTAATCATTCTGTCAGTACCAAAGTATTCATGCATTGAGTCAGGCCTTAGCACATAGACTGCTTCAAAAGCCTATTCAATATGCATGCAGTCCTCTAACCACCTACACAGTTGTTTTTCACACCTTCAATTCCCCAGTCAGTATTCATTCCCTTCCAGCAAACACCCTGTCACTCCTTTTGTACTCCTCTAGTGACCCATTCAGCACCATGTACTAATCCATTCACTGTGCCAAAACCCAAACACTTATAAATTCACCAAGGCACTCTCCTTTCAGTACTCTAATCATTCAGTCAGTGCCCAAGTATTCATGCACTGAGTCAGGCCTTAGCACATGGACTGCTTCAAACGCCTATTCACTATGCATGCAGTCCTCTAACCACCTACACACTTGTCTTTCACACCTTCAATTCCCCAGTCAGTATTCATACACTTCTAGCAAACACCCTGTCACTCACCCAGTGTGTTTCCTTATAGTACTGTAATCATTCAGTCAGTTAGCATGTGGTATTTTAGTGAGGTAGGCTTTAGGGCATGAACTGCTTCAAAGTAGTATGCACTATGCATGTAGTGTTTTAACCATTGTCACACTTGTGCTTCAGGGCTATAGTTTCTTAGTCAGTTTTTATATAAAATGTGTTTCTACAGTAATAGAATAGTATAAATTTGAAAGTTATTAATATACATTTATTTGTGATTCTTTTTTACAGATACTGTTTTTCAACGTTAAAATAGAGAAATCATGCCAGAAAAAGAAAATAACAGAGACAGGAGGATTACTTGAAGAAATATCAACCACAAGTATTGAATGTACAAGATAATGTGGCTAAAAGGAAAAAATCTTCTGGTAAGATCACAAAGCAATTTATTAAAAATGTTTGTAGGACCAAACTGAATGTACATAATGCTGGAACTACTGAGAATGCTTCAACTAAGAAAAAAATTCAAAATAAGAGGAAAAGCAAATGGTCAGTCAAAGGAGATAAAGTATGGTAAAACAAGGCAAAATCAGTATAAGGAATTACTTAAAAAAATATTTTACAAGAGAGTAGTGCATAATTTGCTGAAAGATGTGAAGAAATATAAAAAGAGAGCTCTATTTTATAAAAAGAAGAAGCATATTGAAAACATTGTGGAAAAGGCTTTTGAAATAAAAAGGAAACTGTTTATTTTAGTATTAAACAGAATTCGATCACTAGATAAACCAATCCATGTAATGAAGGCCAAAAGTAGGAGGAAAAGAGTTATTAATAAAAAAAAAATTGTGATGTTTTTTTGGGAGAATGGAAACACAGTTCCAGTTCAGAGCCTTTTTTTAACGAAGAGAGTTATTCACAGAGCGAAAAATTATTGTATGCAGTTGACACCAGTGGTAGAGGTTATGAGGTTAGAGACGGTTGTCCAATTGAGAAAGAGAAAATTGTTGAAAGAAATGCAGAAGAAGTGATAGCTGATGAAGTTTTAGGGAGACGTGCTAAACACCCTGTGTATACTTGGGATTGCAGTAGTATTTGTAGTGTACGACAGGAATCTATTGAAAATTTATGTCGTTTTTTACGAGCCTATACTAAAAAAAGTGTAAAACAAAAGATTAAGCTGTTGCAAGGACTAGACCCTTGCAGAGTGAGAAAACATACTGGTTTGCAAGGTCATTCTCTGGCTTGTCTTTCTAGGAAAGTTTGTCAAAGTGTTTTTCACCATTTCAGAATGCTGGCAGTACATCATACTCAAATGTGGAAGTTAGTGAGAAGGTTGTATTATGCAAAAAGTCCAGCACTAAAGTTAAGTGAGTTGAACAAATATTGTTATAACAAATTAGATGAGAATAAAATGCCTTCTAGAGCTGTTCATAATAATCTAGAGTTGGTTGCTATTCCACCAGAGCTGATAGATTTAAATACGTATGAGTCTATTCTCATACAATGTGTTCACCCGTTTCAGGCTATTGTTCGTATGGAGCCCAAAACAGGTAAATTACCTCCATCAGAGTTGCAAAGAGGATTGAAAGGAAGAGTTGTGTATTTACCGTTAGATTTAAGGAAAAATATTGAAACTATTGGTGTAGACCATGCAGAAAATGAGCCACTAGTCATTCTAGTTAATGGTGTTCCTACTAAGAATAAGAACATTTGGCAAGAGTTAGTGGATGTTAGAAAAGTGCAAAAGGCGTCATTGTATCTGTTAAAAAATAATGAGTACTATAGAAATGTGTTTGTTGGAGAAGAAGAAATAGATTTAGCAGAAGATACTGAAACAATAAGTGGACAAATAGAAAAAGTGGACATGCCCAGATGTGAAGAGATCTATGAACATTACAGTGTACATCCACTTCATTCCAAAGAGGTGATGGGGAATACAATTGAGTTGTTTCAAATGAAAAATGCAACAGGAAGTCCCATGAGTGTATGGGAAGAGAGCTTGGAAGCTCGTTGTTTCCCGCAGTTGTTTCCAACAGGAATAGGTGGACGATATGATGAACGTCCTGTGCAGATTCCTGCATCTGAATATCGGACAACAAGTTTATATGGGAACTCCTACATGGTTTGTTACACTAAGCTGTGCTGAGTATGCTTGGGATGATTTACTTGAATTTCTTTGAGAGGCAAATTCCAATATAAAAAATATTGAATACAAGACACCTGGAGAATTGTGCTCTTTGGATCCTGTCAATGTATGCAGATATTTCAATCATATATTTGAAGCTATGATGTCTTTCATCTGCAATAACAAGAATCCTCCTCTTGGAGAAGTTATGGATTTCTTTTGGAGAAAGGAGTTTCAAGCAAGAGGTGCTCCTCATATACATATGTTGTTATGGATCAAGGACGCCCCCAAATTTGGAACAGATTCAGATGAAACTGTTTTGTCTTTCATTGAAGATCATGCTACATGTGCTCTTCCCAATAGCAGAGAAGATAAAAACTTAAAACAACAAGTCTTACAATTTCAAAGCCACAGGTGTGGAAAATACTGTCGACGAAAGTACAAGTCAAAGGATACGTTCTATACCAAATGTCGTTTTGGATTTCCACGTCCTGTATTATCCAAAGGAAGAGTGAACAGTTTTATGTCAGCTCTCCGACATACCATCACAAGAAAGTCTCCGAAAAACACCTACAACTTAAGAAGAAGCGAAGAATCGAAATACATAACTGACTACAATCCAGTTATTTTATCAATGTGGAACGCTAACATGGATATTCAAAATGTTGCGGACAATTCCATTGCTGTTGCTCGATATGTAACGTGCTACTAAATCAGAAAAGACAGAATTGAAAGAAATGTGGGAAGAGATTTCTCATGAGAAGAGTCTAAGTAAGAAATTATACAGTTTCAGTTTGAAGATGTTATCGCATCGTGAAATTGGAGCATATGAATGTTCAGATCGGTTATCATCTGCAAGTCTAGATTCCAAAAGTAGAAGAATCATTTGGGTGAGTCTAGGTCTTGCAGGAATGCGAAATCGGGTACTGAAATCTGTTCAAGAAATTGAATATTTAGCAGAAAATGAACCAGAAAGTACAGATATTTTGAAAACGAATATGTTGGACACATACTATCCAAATAGAAGTCATCATCTTGAGAACATGTGTCTCTATGAAGTGCTGCAAAACTACACTTTTAAACGGAATACTACAGAGAACACCAACAATGGATAATATGCAGTGATTGGTTCCGAAGGATGTCTGGTGAAACAAAGGAAAGGAAATTTAATTAATCACAGGAAACTGAGTTGCGACACTGCTGACAAAAGGGAATTTTACTATTTAGCCCATTTGCAAATGTTCAAACCATGGCGTTCAGAACTGGAATTACTTGGAAATTTTCCCAGCTATGAAGATTCATTTAATGCTTCTAAAGATAGCATACAATGCAGTGCTTTCGTAAATTATTTCAAAATGTTGAATGATGAAATTGATCAAGAAGCTACAATTGCAGCTGAGATTGCTAGAGACAGTTCTCAAGACAGTCAAAGAGAGTCAAGATCCACTAGGACAACCAATTGTTGAAAATGAAGCAGCGATTGCAATGAATGAGGTGGAAACAGCAATGTATCAAGCTCAAGAAGATGCAACACAGTTAGGAAACTTGGAAGAACAACTAAATGTTGAACAGAAACAAATATATCAGCAAGTGAAAGAGCAGATTGACCATGGATTACTTCATGAAAAGAGAGGGTGCTCATGTACATCATTTCAACCTATCCGAATGTATATGAGTGGTCAAGCTGGAACAGGAAAAAGTTTCTTAATTAAAGTAATTACAAGTTATCTGCAGAAAACAACTGATTCGCATTTGTCTTGTGTTGTCACTGCTCCAACTGGGTTGGCAGCACATAACATTAAAGGAATTACTTTACATTGTTTACTAATGCTGCCAGTAGAGCATGAGAACAAATTGGAATACCACAAGCTATCTGGAGAAGCTTGTTGTGAAGTTTCAAGAGTCCTGAAGAAAATGAAACTTCTCATTATTGATGAGGTAAGCATGGTCTCGAACTTGATGCTTGCCTTTGTTCATTTAAGAATGCAGCAAATTCTTAAAACAGAGTATGACGTGTTATTTGGAGGAAAACACGTCATAGTTTTTGGAGATCTACTGCAACTGACTCCGGTAAAAGGACAACCGGTATTTAAAACACTAGCCCATGAAGATACCAGAAAGTCTCTTGGCAGTGTTGGTAATGTGAACATTTGGACTCATTTTGAATACAAAGAACTGACAACAAATATGCGACAGGCAAATGATGCTGAATATGGAAGTATTCTTCAAGATATAAGAATTGGAATTCTTTCAAAACAAGGCAAACAAGCTTTGGAGAGTCGATTACTTTGCAATGTCTTTCCAAATGAAAATGCAGTTCCTGCAAAAGTGTACGTGGAAATTGCTAAAAATAAATCAGTGATTTGCTTAATGCCAAAACTGCGCGAGTGTTCCATATTCAACGATGAACTATTGAAACTGGTAAATGAAGAAATTGTAAAAATGGAAGCCATCGATAAAATACAGCATGAAGGAATCACTATTATTTTGACGGGAAAGTTGAGATCAAAACTGGATTGTTTAGAGAAAAAAAAATCTAAAACTGCTGGTTTAGAAAAGACACTATATGCGTGTGTAAACTGTCGGGTAATTTTAAGGCGTAATTTGGATGTAGAGAAAGGTTTAGTTAATGGTGCAATGGGTAAAATGGTGGATTTTGTGAATTATCAGAAAAAAGAAGGAATTGAATTTTTAAAAATGTAATTTGATCAGATTGATGAAGTTAAAGAAATTGGTCGTGGTTCAGTTCGTTTTTTGCTTGTTAAAGATTTATATGTCCGTAGGAAACAATTTCCATTTTCTCTGGCATACGCAGTGACTATTCATAAATCTCAAGGATTAAGTGTAGACAGTGCATTGGTGAAAATTGGATCTACCGTATTTAAAGAGGGTATGGCATATGTTGCTTTGCCACGAGTCAGAACATTATCTGGTTTGTTTTTGATTGATTTTGATGAGACGAAGGTTACTGCAGATGCAAACTGTGTAAAAGAGTATAATAGGTTAAGAAGGGTTTATGCTCCAAATTTAGGTCAATATCCTGTATTTGAAAAGCGTGTGGTTGGTCGAAAAAGAAGGTTAGAGAATATCTGTTCTGAAGGTGTCAAGAAGGTAAAAGAACAAGATAATGTTGTGATTGCAGGTAAAAATAAATTGGACACTGTTGAAGAGATTGTTGGTTATCAGTTTGAAAATAGTTCAGGTGTCAACTGCTATGCTAATGTAGTGGTCAATGTTGTTTTTTATCTGGAAGGTTTGCGAGAACAAATTATGCCGAATCGGCAAAAAAAATGTGGTTCTCTGTTGCATTCTGTTTATGAAAAATTGATAACAGATACAAGTAAAATACAATCTGTTTCAGTTGTTCGTAGTCTTTTGGATGTGTGTTCTGGTTCCACACAATTTTCACAAAATATCCAACAAGATGCTCAGGAATTTTTAATGTATATGCTTACCATTTTTGAAAATGAAGGTGTAGAAAGAGAAAATATTTTTGGCCTTTCTTACAAATGGGAACATCATTGTGAAAATTGCATGTATACATGTAGCACCAATGTAGACACTGAGAGATTTCTGTATTTAACATTACCAGACTGTAAATCAGTGTCTTTAGTTAAAGGTGCAAATCAAAACATGGAGTGTAGCCAATGTAAATCAGAAATGTTATCCACATTATTCTTAACAAAATATGGAAAATACATTATTTTAATGATGCAAGTTGTACAGCTGAAGGAAGAAAATTGGATACTTTAATAAAGCAATTTGTAGCAGCACAACTATCAATATCAGGAAGGACTTTTGTAGCAATTGCTATAATTTTCCATGATGGTCCTTCCACCACATCTGGACATTACACTGCCTATCTAAAATGTGACAAAGGCTGGACACTTTGTAATGATTCCCAGTTGGTTTTTAAACAACGTTTGCCTAGGGAATTACAAAGTTCCTACCTAATATTTTTAAAGTCAAAGTTTTAGGAAGATAATTCATTCTCTGAGGAATTTATTATTATAATTTAATAGGACTACCATTGGACAATTTACATAAAGAAGGAGTGCAAAAATACCATTTGGCCTCAAGGAAAGGTATATTTTTGAATTATGGACTTTTTGGTGGTCATTGATTCGGTGAATATTTTAAAGCGGCAATATTTACAGTTTTTATAAGTTAAAGTTATAACATTTTGTAAGCCGTAAGCATTTCATATATGTGTGATTTGATTTTCTGGTATTTTACTGAGAATAGCATGTTGTTTTTTTTTTAACAATCTTTCTGATTGTTTTTTTTTGCCCGCTGTTAAGTGATGAGTACGATTGAAATCACTATTTCTAGTGAAATTCAATATATTCTGAGAACAGCAAAAAAGGCAAACAAATTACTTTGTGGAAATTATGCTGTGTTGTAAAAAATTTATTATTACATGTTATATTTTTTTTTTCTTTTCTTTCACAGATCCAAATTTTAAAATAAGCAATTTATATCAATTTAGATTCCAATGAAAATCTGAAAAAAATGTATACCATTTTTTATTCCTATTACTGTGAAGGTAAGTTTAACTAAGTCTCAATATGCAGACTGAGGAGGTCTGCAAGAAGCTACAAAGTTGAAACACGTTTCTAAAAACACTCTGTTTATACCTATGTAGTTTTGAAATCTGACCATAAACAGATATCATGTGAGCTGCAAAAAAAGAGATTTGAGGGGTTCATAATTTTTCCCATTGTACCTATTAAAGGACCGCAATCATTTCAATCATTCTTCTTTGAACATCTTTGCAGACAAAACTCTGTGCTTACCTTCTATCATTCGCAAGGAATTTTAAAACCGGAAATATGTCCCTTTTTGTAACATAGTTATTGCGCAAGAAATTCTTTAATATTTACAAAGAGAGGAAAAGGCACTCTGTGTACTTTTTCTACTCCATGTAAATACAACCTCATCATACACACCACTTTGCGTTGAAAGGGTGTTCTATAAGTGTTGTTGTGCATGATTACACTGAATACTCATAGAACAAGACACATCTCTAGATTTATCAGAAATCATAAATCTCGATATGTGTGTGAATGCTGCACCATTCTAAAATTGGTGTAGGAAAGCACAACAAGGAGAATTGTTTTCATTTCTCCACATTTTTATATCTTCAATGCATGCTAAAATGTTCAGCATACATTGAAGGAGAAAAATGCATTTTCTCATTGTTTTTGTGCAGGAAGGTGTGTCTTCCTGCAGAAAAACAAACAGCACATGACACAGATATCCTTGTACTATGGTGCAAGGGTGCCTGTGTCACCACATGGCTGCAGTTTAAGCAGCCATGCAGAGAGAAGCATAGATTTGCAACATATTTATGTACATATGTTGCATCCCTGTGCTTCGGAAGTACAACAGCACACTGCAGTTAAAGAGGTTACTGTGTGATGCTGAAGCACTTCCTCATAGTTCTGCACTTATACATTCACCATACGCTACTAATGCATTCATTCAGTCAATTACGTACTACACATACATTCATCTAAACTTTCACACACTAACAAAGAAATTTGGCTCTTTTTTTAAACCAGGAAAGTTAGTTCTTAGAAGAACTTTTGTTTTCTTCTTTTATATATTGTTTTTGGTTTTTCCAACAATTTTGTGATTTTTTTTTTGGTTTTTCTGAAATAAAAAAAAAAAAACAAGAGGAACAAAACAATGAACTTCAGGGGGAAAAAAAGAAAAAAAGAAAAAAACCTAGCAATGGTGACTTTCTTGCCGGCGGCAGATCAGATCGATCGACTGCTCCCCGTAGCACAAAGTCGCATTGCACTTAGTGCAGAGCACTTTTAAAAATTGAAATTGAGGACGGATGTCCAAGTTTTGAGCTGACGGATGCACTCTTGAAGTGCTCGGCTGCGATGAGGTGGAAGGCCCAGGAGCAGGAGTGTCTCTCATCCGTCGGCATTCTTCTCATGCAAGATTGACAGGATGAAGGGTCCGTAGGTGCTTCATCATGCTGGCTGTCCCGCATGAGTATTTCTTTGTCGGATCCCCTCGAGACAGCACTTTTTTACAAATCTTGCACGTGACCAAGGTGGTATTGGTCTTCGTTTGCCCCTCGGGAAAAGTAAAACATTTCGACACCACTGAAGAAAAACGTGGTGTGCATGCTGGCTCCTCCAAAAATTCATCCTCAGATGTATGAGGAGATGCAGGTGATGCCTGCTGCCCTGAAGCCATTTTTAGGAGAAAGAAGTGAGAGCTAAGTGTAAACTTAGTCCAAAAAATCTTCTTCTCTGCAAAGAGATGCTCCTCCAAAGACGGTGAAAGAAGAATGATTGAAATGGGTGGGGTCTTTCAATAGTTAGAACAGGAAGTGTAATGAACCAATCAAATCTCTTTTTTTGCAAGTCACATGGGATCTGCGCACCCTTCGCTTACGCAGCACGCACCCAGCGCGCATCCGCGAAATTGAATTAAAAAGAAATATAGGATTAGATGTAAAAATATATTACTTTCAAGACTAGTTTAGAGATTGTCTTCAATTAATATTCACATGAAATACATCTAATATTTTTTTTAAATGTTAAATATTTCGTGGGATCCGCGCACCTACCGCGTCATACACGCATATGACGCATCGCGGAAGCACGAAAATGTCAACTTACGTACATCGAACGTGTGGCGTATAGGGCGGGAGTTGCGTACCGGTCGTGTTGCGATCGCGCACTAAACACGTACCCAACGCATACCATGCGCGGATGCTATCGCGTAGGGATCATGAACGCTGAGCATAAGGTGCACGGATCCAAAAAACATGAAAAAAAAATATATGAAATAAAGTTTTGAACATATAGTTAAAAAAATAATTTTAGAGGGGCGTGGCCAAGATGGCGGGGTGAGCGGACGCTTCCTCCCGTAGCTCCTCCGGCCCGGCCAAGCTAAAGCCCTTTTCTTATGCTTCTCTCCCCCCGCTGAGGCTCAGCGCGGGAGAGGAGCGTGGCGGAACATCAGGGGCATACACCGGTGCTGTTTTGGTCCGGATCGCCCCGGGGGAACCCCCCCAAAAGTTCGCCCGAGATCAAAGGACGACGGCGGCGAGCCCGAGGGGCGGAGCGTATTGGAGAGCTGTCCGGGCGCCTCGGCTGGGCCTGGTGCTGAAAGTTGCGGTCTGGAGGGGATCTGGCCCGCCGCTCGACGGTGACTGAAGGAGCCTGGCGGGAAGGGGCCCGACGGTGTGGAAGGCTTGGGACGGGTGCCCCGGCACTCGGACTGTTGATGGCGACACCTTGCACTGCGGAAGCCCTGACCCCTAGCCGAGGTACGGCGGACTCTCTGATGGGGTCGGATCATCTGGCCCCCTGTGCGTGACAATCGGGGGCTGGTGGTGGAACTTGTTTTACTGCGGGGTGCCTCGGAGGCCCCGGAGGTGCCGCCGGGCCTAGTCGTTTTGGCTTGCTCCGCCCGGCCGCCATTTTGTCCCCAAAGGAGCAGTGGTGGCGGCCTCCGCTGGAGTCCTGGCTGCTGGCTGCGGGCGACCCCCCGCTATTGCTGGATTGACTACCGGAGGGATGAGCTGTTGGGACCCCTCCGCTGCGGCCCCCTTGGTTGTCTCACGCTAGCTCTTGCGGCTGACGGTGACCGGACTAGGCCGCCATTTTGTCACCTGTGACGCAGCGACCTCACTTGTGGGGGATACCCGGGCCGAGTGCTTGCCGGCGGCTGAGCATCCCTGGGGCGCCTGGATCGGTGCCCGACTGCGGAGCTGGCGATGGCTGGAAAAGGAGGCCCGAAGAAAGGGGACCGTACTCTGCCGGACATGCTCGGCAGGGCCCAGCACCTGCGGGACAGGACACAGCCCTCACTGGGGCCCTCCCGGGCTCCGGCAGATGTGACTGGAGGGGAGCCACCCGTCACGAGGGCCTTTATGGAGGAACTGTTTAGCTCCCTCAGGGAGGACTTCCAGACACTGAAGCGGGAGGTGGCCAGCGAGGTCCGAGAAGTGCGCAGAGAGGTGGAGGGCCTAGGTGAGCGTGTGGAAGCGGCGGAGACGGAGGGCCAACAGCGAGCGGAGGAGATAGCCCATCTCCAGCAGGACGTTCTTCGCCTCCGGGAACAGTGTGTGGAGCTCCAGGCCCACTCTGAGGACCTTGAGAACAGATCTCGGAGGAACAACATCCGAGTGCGTGGCGTGCCGACTGCGGATGAGGGGTCCGATCTAGGGGGCTACCTGCGGGCCCTGTTCCGAGAGATCCTGGGGGAGGCCGCGGACTTTCCCATCAGCATCGACAGGGCGCATAGGGTTGGCCGTCAGCGCCAGCCATCGGCTCCCCCACCGGACATTCTGGCCTTCCTGCCCGACTTTCCACTAAAGGAGCGCATCATGGCTGAAGCCCGCAGGAAACAGCCCCTGACCTTTCGGGATCGGCCGGTGGCGCTTTACCAGGACCTCTCCGCCATCACTCTGCAGAAACGCAGGTCTTTTAGGATTGCCACTGACTTTTTGCGCGAGCATGAGACGCCGTACTCTTGGGGTCACCCCTTCCGCCTGATTTTTCGGTGGAACGGAGTATTACACCAGCTACGCTCCTTGCAAGACATTTGTGGTGTCCTGGGGCTCACGGCAGCGGAGGAGGAGGGAGCTACGCCGTCATGGAGGTCCTCGGAAGGACGGAATCGGCGGAGGTCAACGAGGCGGCGCTCAGCGGCCAGCGCGGGGCGCCCGGACTCCCCTACCATTAGGGCGGACAGGGCTGATGCCCTGAGGGCGGCGGCCGGGGACTCGACCGGCTCCTCTAGTGTGGCCTTGACGGCCTAACACACACTCCGGGGGGAGAGGTCTCTAGCTTCTTAACATGCTTGGCACGGGGCGGGGGGGTTGGGGGGAGCGAGCGGAGGTGAGTGGCTGGACGTCCACTTTGCTCTTTTCTACGGACTTGCCCGTTTTGGGGCTTGACTGAGACTATGGGGTGTTTGAGTTTGGGGATGGCTAGTTGCCGAGGTTGTGTTTTGGGTGGGGGAGGGGGTTGTTTTGGGGTTGGGAAGGTCCCGTCCGATGTTGTCTATGCCCGCTTTGCTTTGGCTTGTCCCGCGCTGCGGCCCCGCTCGCCCCACCCGCTGATTCCCTACCCATTGCATGGCGCTCCTGCTCCCTGCGAGGAATGCCGGGCCTAAAGGTAGTGACCCTTAATGTCCAGGGTCTGAATAACCCGGTGAAGCGCAGAGCGATCCTGTCGTTGCTGGAGGGGACGCAGGCGGACATTTGCCTTTTGCAGGAGACACACTTATTGCCCCGAGATTGCCATAGGATGCGCTCTGCTAAGTTCCCCACCCAGTTCTTTTCCTCGGCAGCGAACAAGACGGCGGGGGTGGCCATTCTCCTAGCGAGCTCCTTTCGGGGGGAGGTGTTGCATAAGTGTGCTGAACAGAAGGGGAGGCTCCTTGCGTATCGCATGCGCCTGGGAGGCATAGCATTTACGGTTGGCTCCGTTTATAGCCCAAACGAGCATCAAGAGCGCTTCCTAGATTCCGCGCTGGTGGAGGTCACTGCTTCCCCAGACCGACACATTATCTTGGGCGGAGACCTCAACATTGTCTTTGACTCTGGGATGGACAGATCGGCGCAGCGCTTTCCGCAGACGGGGGAACTGTCCCAGGCTGGGAAGGCCCGGATTGCGGAAATGGACTTGCACGATCTCTGGCGCTCCCTGCACCCCACGGATAGGGACTACTCTTTCTTCTCGCACGCACACCGCACCTACTCACGGCTGGACTACCTCCTGGTGAGTGGACCGATGCGTGCCGCTGCCACGGCGGCGGACATCGGGGTCCTGACCCTGTCTGACCACTCTCCAGTCACCGGCGTTTTCCGGTGGCCGGCGGCCTCCCCCTCTCGGGGGGCGTGGCGCCTCCGGGACACACTTCTACACAAAAAATCGGTGGTACAACGCGTCGGGGAGGTCATACAGGACTATCTCACTCACAACAGCAACACTGACACTTCGCAGGCGACACAGTGGGCGGCACTGAAGGCCGTCCTACGGGGGGAATTCATCTCTATCTCTGCAGCCGAGAATAAGGAGCGGCAACTGAAGAGGGATGAGTTGACAGCTCAAGTCCGGGAGCTTGAGCAGGTCCACCGCCGTACGGGAGCGCCGAGGGTATGGAGGCAGTTGAAGGCAGCGAGGAAGCTCCTCTCCGCTCTGGATCTTGATAGGGCGGAGTACGCCGCCTTACGCTTGAAACATGCCTACTACACTGGGGGGGACAGATGTGGCAAGCTCCTAGCACACCGGCTCCGGGTCGCGCAACAGCGCAGCGTGGTGAAAGAACTGGTGGGTGCGGACGGGGGGGTTGTCTCCGGGGACGCGGAGGTAGCGGAGACTTTCCGCGGCTTCTACGAGGCGCTGTATGCTGAGGAGCCCTCCTCGCCACGGGATGCCGATAGCTATTTGGAGTCGGTGACCCTCCCGGCACTGGACCCGGCTCAGGCTGACCACCTGGAGCGGGACATCCATGTGGAGGAAGTGATTTCGGCTATCGCGCGGCTGAAACATGGCAAGGCCCCGGGCCCGGACGGGTACACGTCGCTATTCTACAAGACCTTTTGCACGACCGTGGCCCCTGTTCTTACGCGGCTGTTTAATTCTTTCTCCGAACCGGGAGCCATCCCTCCGGATCTCCTGAGGGCGACGGTCGCGGTAATCCCGAAGCCTGGGAAGGACCGGGCCCTCTGCGGCTCGTACCGGCCCATCTCGCTCCTAAATGTCGACCTCAAGTTGTACACGGGGATTCTCGCATCCAGGCTGGGTCCACACCTCCCCGACCTGGTGGAGGCGGACCAGGCTGGTTTTGTGCCCGGTAGACAGACGGTTGACAACACCAAGAGGGTGACGCATGTTCTGGAGAAGGCCTCAAGGATCTCGGGGGAGCGGATGTTGTTGTCCGTTGATGCGAAGAAGGCCTTCGACAGAGTTCACTGGCCGTATCTTGAGCGGGTCCTCACAAAACTGGGAATCGGCGATAAGTTCCGCACCATGGTATTTAATTGCTATAAGCATCCTTCAGCGTCGGTGCGGGTAAACGGGTGTAGCTCTGGTGGCTTCGCCATCGAGCGCGGCACGCGGCAGGGCTGCCCTCTCTCGCCGCTCCTGTTTGCCCTCTACATGGAGCCGTTCGCTCAGAGGATCCGTAATAATCCGGATGCTGTCGGGGTCCGGATGGGCCAGTACGTCCACACCGTCAGTCTCTACGCGGATGATGTCCTGCTGACTTTGGACGACCCTAGGAGGTCGCTGCCTGCTTGCCTCCGAGAGTTGGACGCCTTTGCGGGGGTGGCCGGCTTCAAAATGAATATGAGCAAGTCGATGGCATTAGACGTGTCCCTGGCTGCGGAAACCAGGAGGGATCTTCAACGGCTCTTCCCCATGCAGTGGTCCTCGTCCACGGTGCCGTATCTGGGGATTCTGTTGGCGCCTACATTATCGGAGATGGTTACGGCCAATTATGCCTCCCTCAGCAGGAAGATCAAGGACGAGCTCGGCCGATGGAACAAAGGCCTGCTGTCCTGGCTGGGGCGAATCGCGGCGGTCAAAATGACGGTGCTGCCCCAGATACTATATCTTTTCCGAGCCCTTCCGCTCCAACCCCCGGTGGGCTGGATCCGACAAATGCAGGCTGACATCTCCCGCTTTGTCTGGCAGGGCCGCAGGCCACGCATGAAGAGGGTCCTCTCCACGCTCGCTCCGGAAGCGGGGGGTCTCGGCATTCCGGACCTCCGTAAGTACTTTCAGGCGGCACAGCTTCGCTATCTGGTGGAGTGGAGCAGGTGGGAGTCCGACAAACATTGGCTCTTCCAAGACCAGGCAGTGGCGGGCCGCACCTTACAAGAGGTTCCATTCTTGCGCCGCCCGCATCGTCCCCCTAATCTTTACGCTTCCTTTGTTACGCGGGTCCCCCTGCGTGTGTGGGACGCGGTCTGTGAGACCCGGGGCCTTACCACCTTCCCTTCGCCGCTCACGCCCATTACGGGCAACCCGGACTTCTCCCCAGGGATGGAGCCGGGGGTTTTCTCCCACTGGGTACGGGCGGGCTGCAGGGCACTTTTCCAGATCTATGGCCCGGAAGGTGTGGTTCCTTTTCAGCAACTCCGCCAGGAGTTCGGCCTGACGGAGCTGGACAGATTGCGCTACATGCAAGTTCGGCATTGGGCCCTCCAGCCTCAGGTGCGTGCCACCGCTGCCCGTCCAATTACACCGTACGAGCGGTGGTTGGCTACTCGGACCTCCGACGCTAAACTGATCACTGATCTGTACAAACACCTACAACCCCCGCCGTTTCACTACTACAATCCGGGGAGGGAGCGCTGGCACAGGGAATTGGGTAGGACACTCAGCCACAAGGAATGGGACAACATTGCGTATCGGGCTCGGCACTCTGCATATCACACGGGCCTTACGGAGACATTCACTAAGGTGTCCACATACTGGTACTACACCCCGGAGAGACTGTATGAAATGCATAAACACACTGACAAGGGGTGCTGGCGGAGCTGCGGGCAGGAAGGAACCCTTACACACATTCTATGGGATTGCCCAGTGCTGACCGCCTACTGGAAAGAAGTCTTGGACGAGGTGGATGAGCACTTTGGGATAGAGCTGCCACGACTCCCGGCGTATGTCCTGCTGGGCCTCCCCAATGACCTAATGTACCCACTGAAGTCCCGCAGGGGTAGGCAGATTGCAATAGCGCTGGGGTCTGCGGTTCAGAACATTCTGGTCCACTGGCGCACATCCACCGTCCCCTCCATCACTGGTTGGTTGCATAGGCTCTGGCATGTGTTGGGGATGGAGAAGCTGTCGCTTACGGTTGCGGGGGAAATAGACCAATTTGAAGAGCTATGGCAACCCTTTCTAGCGCTGCTGTCCACTGAATTCCGGGAGCTCACCTGCCCGAGGTACCTTCGGCTTCTCAGGCTGAGGCCGCCGGCGACCCCGGCGGACTAGCTTACATGCGAGATGGGGACCTCCGGGGAGGGGGGGGGGAGCGGGGTTTCCTGGTTAGGGCTACTTTGATGCGGGACCATAGGACGGGGGGGAGGGGGGAGTGTTGTTGTTTTGTTGCTGGGGGGATGGGGGATGGGAGGGGGGGGATTGTGTTCTGTTGAGGTGTTGATGGGGGGGATGCTCTTGCTCAGCTCTGGGGTGTCGGATACGCGCGTGGGACTCCACAGCTTGTAATTCTAGCGTTCAGTTACTGTGTTCTTCCCTCTGAGCCACCGCGCCACCTATTGTCAACCCTCTGGAGATGCATCCCTTCTTCTTTGACTGTATTCCATGTATCCTGCCTCCTATCCCCCTCCCCCATGGTTTGTTTTGTTTCAATAAAAACGTTTTAAACATAAAAAAATAATTTGAAAAATATTAAAAAAATGTTTGAAAAACCCAATAAAAACAAATAATATTTTTTAATTTTGAAAAGATTTAAATGAAAAAATAGGTTAAAAAAATAGTGTTAAAAAAGAATTTCAAAAAAACATAATTAATGAAATTGACACACTGAAATTGAAAAATATAGAAATCCAATGAAAAGCATTAAACATGATATCTTTAGAGATAAGTTATAGATAGGAATTAGCATTTAAAAAACCTTTGTAATTCACTGAAAAAACCATAGGTTTCATGCACGTTATAGTTAGGAATTGGCATTTAAAAAACCTTTGAAATTCACTGAAAAAACCAAAGGTTTCAGGGGCATTATAGTTAGGAATTGGCATTTAAAAAACCTTAGAAATTCACTGAAAAAACCATAGGTTTCAGGGGCGTTATAGTTAGGAATTGGCATTTAAAAAACCTTAGAAATTCACTGAAAAAACCATAGGTTTCAGGGGCGTTATAGTTAGCTGGACATTTCCCTCATACAAAACCCTAGAAATTCCCTCGTTATAGTTAGTTCAGCTAACTATAACTCGTGCCCCCGCAATGCACTGCTGATGACGTCACATATTACATCACTCATGACATGGTCAGTGGCATCACTGATGACATCACTGATGACATCTCTGACGGTCCGGGGAAGGCATGGCTTGGCAGTTCGGGCTGGACTGTTCCCATGAGGCACAGGGTCAGACTGATTTGCATATGGCCATGTCTGAACTGGGGTGGCAGAGTGGGCTAAAGAACGGTGATGGATCAAACCCAGATCTGTTGACTGGGTGTGAGTGTTTGATTGGTTCTGATGCTCCGTCCATCACCACCCCCTTTTGTACCGCTTTGTTCGCCATAAGTTGGCAGGGTATGCTCAGACGTGAGTCCCTTGCTCACTTTGCCACTGGATTCAAGCAAGCCTGGTTGAAGACGGCTGACATGCCAGAAACCGGTCCTAGGAAGCTTGTTTCCGGTCCGGGGAAGGCATGGCTTGGCAGTTCGGGCTGGACTGTTCCCATGAGGTACAGGGTCAGACTGATTTGCATATGGCCATGTCTGAACTGGGGTGGCAGAGTGGGCTAAAGAACGGTGATGGATCAAACCCGGATCTGTTGACTGGGTGTGAGTGTTTGATTGGTTCTGATGGTCCGTCCATCACCACCCCCTTTTGTACCGCTTTGTTCGCCATAAGTTGGCAGGGTATGCTCAGACGTGAGTCCCTTGCTCACTTTGCCACTGGATTCAAGCAAGCCTGGCTGAAGACGGCTGACATGCCAGAAACCGGTCCTAGGAAGCTTGTTTCCGGTCCGGGGAAGGCATGGCTTGGCAGTTCGGGCTGGACTGTTCCCATGAGGTACAGGGTCAGACTGATTTGCATATGGCCATGTCTGAACTGGGGTGGCAGAGTGGGCTAAAGAACGGTGATGGATCAAACCCGGATCTGTTGACTGGGTGTGAGTGTTTGATTGGTTCTGATGCTCCGTCCATCACCACCCCCTTTTGTACCGCTTTGTTCGCCATAAGTTGGCAGGGTATGCTCAGACGTGAGTCCCTTGCTCACTTTGCCACTGGATTCAAGCAAGCCTGGCTGAAGACGGCTGAAATGCCAGAAACCGGTCCTAGGAAGCTTGTTTCCGGTCCGGGGAAGGCATGGCTTGGCAGTTCGGGCTGGACTGTTCCCATGAGGCACAGGGTCAGACTGATTTGCATATGGCCATGTCTGAACTGGGGTGGCAGAGTGGGCTAAAGAACGGTGATGGATCAAACCCAGATCTGTTGACTGGGTGTGAGTGTTTGATTGGTTCTGAGGCTCCGTCCATCACCACCCCCTTTTGTACCAAATTATTGGCAAAGCAGCATTTCTTCACACAAAGTTCACTTTTTTGCCTTACGCGTTTCGGGACTTCAATCCCCTTGATCACAGGCATTGACATGTAATGGCCCAGTAACATTTCGTTTTTGAAAGGCACTCCTCAGCATGTGACCAATTAGGTCCTCCAATGGGCAACAGATGGATTAAAATTATGTTGCATGCTGGAATCGGAAGTCCGAAATTATTTGCTTTTGATAAAGTTACACAGTGCCTTTCTGTAATTGTTCCCTTCGTAGACTCTGTCCAATTAGATATAATATTTGTCATTTTCAATAACCCTCCAGTGGGCCTTATGCATGAGAAATGTTACCTTTCACGCCGGCTGGTTTTCCAAAAAGGGAAACTCCAAATAGTTCAGTGTCTCCATGGTCCCCAGACTTGAGGAGTGGTGCGTTTTCACGGCTGGACTGCCGCCGTAAATTTTATAAACAAAGCATCCTCGATTGAAAGCGCACTCAAAACCAACTCCATTTATTGGCAAAGCACCATTTCTTCACACAAAGTTCATTTTTTGCCTTACGCGTTTCGGGGCCTCAATCCCCTTGATCACAGGCATTGACATGTTATAGCCCATGTAATGGCCCAGTAACATTTCGTTTTTGAAAGGCACTCCTCAGCATGTGACCAATTAGGCCCTCCAATGGGCAACAGATGGATTAAAATTATGTTGCATGCTGGAATTGGAAGTCCGAAATTATTTACTTTTAGTGAGTGCGCTTTCAATCGAGGATGCTTTATATATATATATATATATATATATATATATATATATATATTACCTACTGGCGGTCGCCAGTAGGTAGTTATAGTTAGGACCCCTTTTCCATAGGAAAACCTCAACATTCTATTTTGAATAACTTTGGCGCCGGTCGATGAATCCTCGCGAATTTCTCAAAATAGGTGGGGCGCTACGCTCCGCTCCTACCCTGAAAGTCTCGGGGGGATCCGTCAAGCGGGGGCTGAGATAAAAGGGGGGTCCCAAAACGCGCTTTCCCCATGCATTTTTCCATAGGACCTTTAGAACGAGCTACAGCCCGAACGGCTGAACAGAATTACTCGAAATTTGGCAGAGAGGTAGTCCCTAGGTCAAGGAAGTGCCTTTTGTAGGTTTGGTGTAAATCTGTTCAGTAGATTCTGAGAAAATAGCCTTTAAATCAATATATATATCTGAGCCCGCTTACGGTACGCTTACCGTACGCTTACCGTAAGCGTACGGTGGCGTGCGCGAGCGCGATTCTGATTGGCTCTTAGATCTTAGTAAACATTCGAATCGGCCGAAACCAGGAAGCGGCGGCCGCCATTTTGTGTATTTCACTCAGAAAAAAAAGAGTGAAAACAAGAAAAGGGGGCAATGAGGAGAGTTACAGACCCCCTTACATTTGTGAGGGGGTCAAAGAAGGACTGTAAAGTACAAAGAAAACATTTATTGATTTTAAAAAAAATCACGGGGTACGCGTACGGTAAGCTTACGGTAAGCGTACGGTAGAAAAAAAAAAAAAAAAAAATGAAAATCAGATTTAAGTGTTTAGATATTAGGGGGCTCTAAAAAGAGCCGTTGTGTTTATGAAATGATTTTTTAGTGGTACCTACAAGTAAGTACCGATGCAGAGTCTAAGGTTCAAGAGGAAGACTCTGTTCCCTTCATCATTGAAGTGCACACCATCTCCTCTATAAATGTCTTGCATGTCATAACGCAAGTTGTTGTGGTAAATGGCACCCATACCATAGTCACGGAGGAAAGCAGAAACAGATTTGTTGACGTGCTTTCTTGCTTTGTCATCGCACCGCGTGCCCACCGTGCGTGCACGGCACTAACTGCGTAAAGTGGGCGCGCGGTGCGCGAAGCGCACCGCGTGCTCACTGTGCGCGCACGGTGCGCGAAGCGCACCGTGCGCGCACGGAACGAACTGCGTTAAGTGGGCGCGCACGCCACGAATGGCGTAAAGTAACTTAGCATTTAAAAAACCGTACAAATTCACTGAAAAAACCATAGGTTTCACACACGTTATAGTTAGGAATTAGCATTTAAAAAACCTTGCAAATTCACTGAAAAAACCATAGGTTTCACACATGTTATAGTTAGCGTAAATTTTACTGATAAAAAACCAATGAAATTCCCCCGTTATAGTTAGTGCAGGCAACTATAACTCACGCGACCGCAATCTTCTGCTGATGACATATGTGTCTTTGTGAAAAAAAAATATTTGTAATATATGTATAGCTAAAAATGTATGGAAGAAGACATGGGCAAATAAGTGTCTAAATACAGTATTAGCATCAGCAGAGGATTGCGGTCGCGTGAGTTATAGTTGCCTGCACTAACTATAACGGGGGAATTTCATTGGTTTTTTATCAGTAAAATTTCCGCTAACTATAACATGTGTGAAACCTATGGTTTTTTCAGTGAATATATATATGTATATGTTAAGGTGTATTCGAAGAATGAGTGGGTGTATGAGTGTCTGTATGGATGATTTAGTGGGTACGTGACTGACTGTATAAGTGAGTGATTAAACGTGTCTTAGTGAATATATTCAATATAGAAGGCGGTGAGGGCCTCACACGTGTGTGCACTGGTGAGTGTTTCTGGTATATCAATTCAAAGTATAGTATTTGTTCAACGCTCAACTTTCCATGGTCCACCGCTCCTAGGCCACAATCCTCATATGATCATCTGCTCAAGGAAAGGAGCGTTTCTCATTCTCTGATGTAAATGAATAACTGCCCCTATTTAACCCATAGGTTTCTACATATCTATATACCAATCCGCCGAAATGATTTAACAAAACTAGTTTCAGAATGCATTATTCTCTATTATATTGGCAGACATTCTTAACCAGTCCATACCTCCTGACTTAACAAAAATCAAAATTAAGTACCTGGGACCCTTGTGTTTTTGAAAAGAAGAATACTCCAATGCTTCCAATGCCTTGGTTTGCACTAAATAGCCTTATTCTCGATCTCCAATAACAAAGTATGCTCAAACATGCTTCGCGCTTATCCTACCAAGAATTCACCGTCACACCTGACCCTCCAAAGGGCCCTATTCTCACCTCCTTAGCATCTTTCTTCCATTCTGAGCGTCCTTGCCACAGCAGGTCCGATAAATCCCGCTGGGTACTGACTCCCACCTTCAATCCCAATTTAAATGCATCCAGGACCAATCATGTTTAAGTGATTGAAGACCCTACATTAACATATTCAATAGCGGTTTTCACTCTGGTCCGCTCTTATTATCGAGCAACCAGCACCATTTGGTGCGAACCCTTGCCCCAGGAAATGGTCTTACGATCACGTGTACTACACCAAGAGTATCTCACTTCCTGTTCCGACCCAGCAATTGAATACACTGCACTAGTGCATTCAAATAGGGGTTTTCACTCTGGTCCACTCTTATTATCAACCAATCAGCATCCTTTAATACAATCCCCCACCGAGAGAAAATTGTCTTGTGTACTGTGCTCAACGTATCTCTCTTCCTGCCAAGCCGCGTAATCTTGTTTTGGCCTGACCTGCCTGTAGTAGGGCCGGGCCTTCTTATTCAGCCCCACCCCTTCAAACGAACATAACCAATCCTATTGATGCACCGCATTCATGCGTGAGACCGGGGTAGTGTCCTCTTGTGCACAATCACTATGTGTCGCACTTAACAAAAATTCTACACATGTACAAGGTTCAGCATTTATAGTTCCCCCGATTGCTCAACTACAGAAAGCCAAATTATACGTTCCCATGTAAAACACACAAATGTATTTACATACCCTCATGGCAATCTTAAAAAATCCACTGTAATCACGTGAAAATCTTTTTAAAAACTCCCAGTAGTGTAGACTCTCTAGCGCGAACCTGTTTTTCGGGCATTTGCTTCTCCACTACAAATTAACAAGATTAATTCTCTCCCAGCAACAATTAGTTTCGAAACACCGCTGTCATGCAGTACGAACCATTTGTCAATCACCCTGCCGCTATCACCATTTACCATTATCCATCGATTGAGGATTCCATGCAACACTTTCCAATCAGGACCCAGTGCTCAATCACTAGGGCCCCATAATTAGTCCACTTCATCTTTATTACTCCAAGTGGAGGTTACAGTTTAATGATAGGCACAATCTTTAGATCATGTAAGTTCCAAACATACGACTTCCAACGCCATACAGGTCTGAGGACAACCAATCCTAAAAACAGGTCATAATTCCAATTAGATCCTAGTTCAAATATGTAAAGAAGTGTGGATGACGCTGATGTAGTTTCCCACAAACAGTGTTTATTGTAGAGTACAGAGAGCCGTCCCAGCTGGCAGGGTGAAGACACAAGCTGTAACTGCCACACAGAGAACGCTCAGGGGGACATGCTCATTAACATTCTATATGATATAACAGTGTTCTGGCTGTTCTCTTCACCATATCACCACACCTCCCTCCTTTTAATAGTAAAAAAAAACTGAAGCAACTGAAAAACAAGCGAAAGAGAAAAGGAATGTAAAGAAAGGAAAAACAAGGGAAATAATAATATAGTAAAACACATAGATGAACTTAAACGCAATCTCCTAGTTTACTCGGCCTGGTTAGAACCCTGGTACTCTTCCTGACACCACCTCCCCTAAAATATTATTGTTAGGTTTCACATTTCTGGAAGATGAACACGGATCCTTAGCAACACGTGAGGTGCTCCACCAATTTCCATTAGCCAATTTCACAACATTCTTGCGAATATCTACTACTTGCTGAGAAACTAGAAATTTAGAAAAACCTTTTCTTACTGAAACTGGTATTTTTACTCTGACCCAATCTCCCACACAAATTTTGTGAATTTCTTTTTGGGCAGTAGGTACAATGTTTTTAGAACATGTCTCAGGCGATTTTTTATTGGCGGATTCCCACATGCTTCTCATGTCACCACCATGGTGAAAAGATTTTACCATCCAAAAGGGATAAACCTCGGAAGAAGCTTTTCTCCCTCTCATGAGTTCGAATGGACTGAAATTGGTGGCAACATGAGGCGATGTACAATATGACCAAACCAGATCCTTCACAGCTTGAAGGACAGAACACTTGGATCTGAAAGCTGCTTGAACACACTCCACAACAACTCTGTTAAACCTTTCAGTTTTGCCGTTGCTCTGCGGGTGATAAAGAGGAGTTCTGGTGTGTTTGATACCACAAACACGTAGAAAGGAATTTGTCTCGTGAGATACAAACTGGACACCATTGTCCGTAAGAATTTCCTCAGGATAACCTTCCCTGAGAAAAATCTTGTTCAAACAGTCAATTACACTCTTGGAATTGGGTACACTAATGGGTTCAACCTCAACCCACCTGGACAGATGATCAATAAGAACCAAAAAATATTTTGAATTGTCAGGAAGGACATGAAAAGGTCCTTGAAAATCCATGCCTAACTTCTGCCAGGCTCTACCCGGAGGAGGTACAGGAGATTCAACAACACCCTCTAAGACAAGAACTTTGTCACTGTCATTGCATCGTGCACATTGTTTAACTAAGTCATCAACCTGGGTGTCCATCTTAGGCCACCAAAAATCAGACCTAACTTTTCTTTTGGTAATAGTGGCACCAAGATGACCTGAATGTGCAGCTAAAATAATTTTCTCTCTGTAGCACACCGGCGGTACGAGTTTGTCACCTCTGACTACTTTTCCACCCTCAACTGAAAGTTCATTACTAACTTTCCACGACATCTGAAGATCAGAAGAAAGACCTTTCTCTTTTGGCCAACCTTTTTTGATAAGTGAAGCAACTTCTCTGAGCACAACATCTTTATCAACTTCTGTTATCCAGTCATCTTCTACAAAGGACAAGGATTCTTGACTAACATTTGCCCAAAAACATTCTTCTACCTCAGTTTCCCAGTCTTGCTCATCAGTATCGGAAATGGGAAGCCTGGAAAGGCAATCTGCTCTACTATTCCTTCCCCCAGGAATATATTCTACACTGAAACTATACTCAAGTAGTTTGGTAGACAACCTGGTCAAGCGAGCAGTAGTGCGTTTAATATTTTTCCCAGACAGAATGTCAACTAAAGGTCGATGGTCAGTCTTCAGAATAAAAGATCTACCCCATTAATACGGTTTGAATTTTTCAATACTCCAGACACAAGCTAGGAGCTCTTTTTCAATGATGGAGTACTTCCGTTCAACCAGACGAAGAGTCCTGGAAGCAAATCCCACCGTGTGCTCCTTTCCCTCAAAATGTTGGGACAGTACAGCTCCCAGTCCATACTCACAAGCATCAACTGTGACAACAGTTTGTCTGCCTTCTACGAAAGCTTGTAGAGCTGGAGCTTTGACAATATGATCTTTAATTAATTGAAAACCTTTCTCACACTCTTCTAACCATATGAAAGTAGCTGCTTTCTTTAGTAGTAATCTGAAGCACTCAGTGGTTTTGGCAAAGTCCTTCATAAATTTTGCATAAAACTCGCAAAGACCAAGAAAGGACATGAGTTGCTCCTTGTTTTGAGGAGCAGGTGCTTCAACAATACTCTTGACTAAGACTGGTCTAGGTTTTATACCGTGTTCTGAGATGATATGACCCAAATATTCAATCTCTTTTGCTTTAAAGATGCATTTGCTTTTCTGTAGCGTCAAACCTCTGCTTTGTAACACACGAAAAACTTGATCAATCCCAGAATCATGCTCATTTTCAGTTTTTGTGAAGATAAGAATATCATCTTGAAAGACTACTACATGAGGGTTATGATTGAACATTTCAGTCATGAGTGTCTGGAAAACAGTGGCCGCAGAAGCCAAGCCAAAGGGAAGATGGCAAAACTGAAAGACACCATCGGGAGTAAAAAAAGCAGTAAGATGTCGGGACTGAGGATGTAATTCCACTTAGTGGTAAGCAGCTTTAAGGTCCAGCTTAGTGAACCATGAAGATGACCCTACTTTTGCGATGAGATCCTCAATGCGCGGAAGGGGAAAACCATCGACCCAGATGGCTTCATTGAGACTGCGCAAGTCAACACACATCCTCAAATCCCCAGACCTTTTTTTTGCCAAAACTACGGGAGAAAGCCAAAGAGTAGACTATCTATGCGAGGCAGAAACAGGAGCAGTAGGCAGTGCCAAGCAGGACAAGCAGACAATCAACAAAACGGGTACGGCTCTCTGTACAAGGTGGTGTGGTAGCGTAGCAGTGCCTTAGGAGGGGAGATAAAAAAAATCTACTCAAAACTGCACTCACATAAAACAGGGAAGGAATACCAGTGACACAGTAGACCAAGGTCCTCAGCAGGAGAAAATGGCTGCAGGCAGAGAATCCCGTCTTCTGTCGCCACTGTAAAGAAGTGTGGATGACGCTGAAGTAGTTTCCCACAAACAGAGTTTATTGTAGAGTACAGAGAACCATCCAAGCTGGCAGGGTGAAGACACAAGCTGTAACTGCCACACAGAGAACGCTCAGGGGGACATGCTCATTAACATTCTATATGACATAACAGTGTTCTGGCTGATCTCTTCACCATATCACCACAAACTATCTCCTAGTTCACCAAGCCAGATTATACAGACAAGTATCATAGGCAACGCTCATGTTACTAGTTTAAAAAATAATGCTGTTTTTTATCACTATTCAGACCTTGCATTACTGAGCTACATTTACTAATCCATCTTGCCTCCTGTTGCCTCAGTTTCAATTCCCAATCCCCTCCTCTCATGTTGGGAATAATGTTATGTATTCTATGAAATCTGATTTTCTTTTTATCAGGGTGATTGTCTTTTATGTGCTGAAAAATAGGCGACCTAATATCTTCATTAGCTATAGCTCGACTGTGTTCTTGTATCCTAAGTTTCAATATTCTCTTTGTGCTACCTATGTAAATTTAATTTAATGATTCACATAGTATAATGTATATCACTCCACAACTGTTGCAGTTAATGAACTCCTTGATGTGGTAACCCTTGCTAGTATTGTACTTGAACTCTTTGATACGATTTATGGCTAGGTTGCAAACATTACACGAACCGCATGTGTAAAACCCCTTGGGTTGTTCAGGGAGCCAATTACTTCCCTGTGTACGTCTGGTTTCCAGGTAATTTCATGTAATCAAATCTCTAATAGTGGGACATCTCCTGTAAGTTACCACTGGTTTATCAGAAATGACCCCAGTTAAGCCTGGTACTCATAAATTCCGATTTTTGTTTAAGATTTAAAAAACCTTAATATGGTGTATACTATATGTGGAGATGGAGACTATTCGTTCTCTGGCTTGCATCCTCTCCTTCTGTATTAATGTGTCCTCCCTTCTCACGGTGAACACTCTTCTTCTAGCTTTCTCTAAACAGAGGCATAACCTCTGTCTGCCAGCCTTCACTGTAAATCATCCAAACCTGCCCTGAAATCATCATCTAGACTACAATTCTTCCTGAACCGCACCATCTCACCGTAAGGAATACCCTTAACCACAGCAGGGGGATGAGCACTGTCTGCTCTTAAGATGGAGTTAGTCGCAGTTTGCTTCCAAAATAGCTTACTGTGTATACTATTGTCTACTATAAACAGCTCAGCATCTAAAAATTCATTCCGTTCACTACGATGACACATGGTGAATTTTACATTGTATTCGTTGCTGTTTAAAAAGTCAAAGTACTCCCTAAGTTCTTGACCTGTCCCTCTCCAAATCAATAAGACATCATCTATGAAGCGACCCCAAAATAAAATTAGGTCAATCCATCTAGCTACTCTCTTGCTCCAGGCATGCTCCTTCTCAAACCACCCCATGAAGAGGTTGGCATAAGAAGGAGCAAACTTGGAGCCCATTGTCGTGTCCCTGATCTGATTAAACCATTCACCCTCGAACAAAAATAAATTGTTCTTTAATATTAGGGCACTCATTTCGAAAATCCTTTTCGAATGATCCTGTAAGCTAGCACTGCGACTCCGCAAGAAATGGTTGAGGGCTTGTTCACCCTTTCCACTCTCAATACATGTATATAATTCCACTACATCTAGTGTGATGAAACTCATTCTGTTTTACCCAAACCATATCATTCAGTTTATTGAGCACATCCATTTAATCTCTTATATATGAAGGTAGATTTACCACTAAGGGTTTTAAAAATAGATCTACAAATTCTGAGAGATGCTCTGCCAAGCTCCCTATACTAGAGACTATGGGTCTGCCTGGTGGGTTTTGCATAAACTTGTGAATCTTTGGTAAGAAGTATATGAAAGGGAAAGTTGTATTGGTATTATTGAAGTATTTATATTCTTGTTCACCCAGTAACCCCTGTTCCCTCTAAGAAGAAAGTCTTTCTGTAATGTATCTTCCTGCTTCCTTTGTGGGATTAAAACTCAATTTTACATAACACATGGTGTCACTTAATTGTCTCCTGATCTCATTACAATAGTCTGACCTTCTCATTATGACTATGTTTCTACCTTTATCGGCTTCACGTATTACTATACTGGTGTAATTTTTCAAATTGATTATAGCTGAACGTTCTTCCTTAGACAAATTGTCATTGAATCTAAGATTCTTATTCTTCATCCTTCCTTGATCCTCCAATATGTGTAAATCATTAATGGTTCTTTCAACAAACAAATCAATAGCTGCATATTGTGGTCCCTGAGGTGTAAATTTGGACGCTGGCCTTAAGCCACTGGTGCAACCATAATCAGTCGGAATATTCAACATCGCAGTAACATCTTCCAAACCATACCTCTCCCCTTCAGTTAGTGATATAAGTAATTGTACATCACGCATGGGTTCTATAGTCAATTCAGAATTTTTTATTCCACTTTTTACATTAACAGGTTTGCCCAATGTAGAAAAGAAACTTTTCAATTTTAATCTTCTCGCAAATGTAAACAAATCAATTTCCATTGCCGTAAATTCACAAGTACTATTTGGACAAAAAGTGAGTCCTCTCTTTAACACTGATAAATCATGTATGCTCAACACCCTGTCTGATAGGTAATGACCTCTAGATCTTGATTAAGTGATGAGGAACACATATCCCCTGTATCCTCTCCTATTTCCTGAACTTGTCCTGTCTGCGTGTCCCAATTCTTATACTTTCTGTGCCTCCGCCTGCTCCACCTTGTTCTGTTAGGACCCTTTTCTTACCCCTTCTTATCCTTTGGATTTCTTTGGAAAAAGAAGAACTCTTTGCTGGTCTAAGTTCTGCTCCGCTAGTGGTTTTCAGTTCCTCACTAGATGAAAGGTCCAAGCTGCTGTAATTAACCGAGCTCAGTTCCCCTTGTACCTCCACTCCCCCCGGAACTGTGGGTTTCATCAAATACTCTGCCAAAAATGAAGACAGACCCTTCCTTGATTGTAATCCCTCTCATCCCTCCTAATCTTGCTCAATGTTTTATCCTTTATTTGCAACTGATGTTTATTGATGACCTCCTTAAGAATTGCATAATTCCTATCCGTTAAATCAGTTAGGTTCATTTCCCTAATTTTCTTCTCTAGTTCAGCAATTTGGGTTTTCAATTTTTCTACCTTTCTTTCAGCATTTTAATCAAAATATGCATCATACAAAAAGATGATGAGTGCAAATTCTCCTCCTATTCTTTGAGGAGATCCTCGTCCAAATCATCAAAAGTAGGAAAGGTCAATATTCTCAGTCCTCTGGGTACTCATTTTTGTTCAAAATATTACCGTCCTACCATTTTGACAGTTCTGTTTTTTTCAGTTTTTCCAATTTCAGAAATGTATTTTTCAAACTGCTACTTGGAAGGTCTTTACTGCCCGCCGTGGCACTTTTACTTTGTTGAATTAGTTCTGCTGCCAATTTTTCCCAATCATCCTCCATTCCTGGAACTTGTCACAAAGAGTTCTCAATATTCAAATATATCAACCTCAGTCACCACAGTGCCACACTGCCCCTTAAAGTTCAATATATTCAATATAGAAGGCGGTGAGGGCCTCACACGTGTGCGCACTGGTGAGTGTTTCTGGTATATCAATTTGACTCAACTTTCCTTGGTCTTAGTGAATGTGTGAGTGAGTGACTTATGTGTGTAAATGTGTGTATCAGTCTGTCAGGCGGTGTGTATGTGGCTGCATGGGTTAATGAGTAGGTACATGAGTGTCTATATGGGTTATTGATTAGTTGTCTGAGTACCTGTATGGATGCTGGAGTGTCTCTGTGTGGGTGTGCGGGGGTGTGTGTGACTCGCTGCATGGAAGAATGTGTGGGTGAATCCCTATGTGTATGAGTCCATGAGTGCATCTGTTAGGGACTCTTTGGGTGAGTGAGTGTCTGTATGGCTGTGTCGGTGAGTGAATGGATGTATCAGTGGTATATGGGTGAGTACCTGCATATGTGAAAGGCTGCATATGTGAGTGTTGGAGTATATAAGTGACTGTATGTGTGAGTGAGTGATTGTGAGAATGGCTGCATGTGTGAGTGTGTGCTTGTGTCAGCGATTGTGTAGGAGAGTAAGTATTTCTTAGTATCTGTATGAGAAGTGAGTGTGTGTGTGTTTCTATATGGGTGAGTAAGTGGCTATGTGATTCACTGGGTGAGTGAGTGGGTGTGTAAGTAGCTCTAGGAGTGACTGACAGTATACGAGTGGCTGTATGGGTGTATGAGTGGATATATCAGCAGCTGTATTGGTGAGTGATGATCTGTATGAGTGCCTGTATGGGTGAGTGAGTAGATGTGTATGTAGACCTATGAATCAGTGAGTGGGTATGTACATTATGGTATTGGTGTGTCTATGGTTTAAAAAATGGTGCTCTGAAATTGGGAGTGGGTGTATGAAAGGTTATATTGGGGTGTGAGTAGGTGCATCAGAAATTATGTGTATGATGCAATCAGTGATGTCATTTGAGATGTCATCAGTGGTATCACTGACAATATCATGAGTGATGTATTGTGTGACGTCATCAGCAGTGTATTGCAGGGAACGAGTTATAGTTAGCTCAGCTTACTATAACGGCTACATTTCTCTGGTTTTGTACAAGTGAAATATCAGCCTAACTATAACGTTCCTGTAACCGGTGTTTTTTTTCAGTGAATTTCTTATTTTTTTTAAATGCTAATTTCTAACTATAACGTCCCTGAAACCTGTGTTTTTTTTGTGAATTTCTAAGGTTTTTTTGAATGCTAAATTCTAACTATAATGTCCCTGAAACTTGTGGGTTTTTTTGTGAATTTCTAAGGTTTTTTAAATAGAAGTTGCATTTTTTCAAAGTGGTGGACAAAGGGGGCTGGGCCTCCAACCAGCACTCGGGAATTCCTGTTACCTACAGCAAGTCCCACTCAGTGGGATTGCTAAGAGGTCTTCAGAGGCCACACCCCCTTTCTCCACCACTCTGCAAACACGCTTCCTGGTGCGCTCTTGGTTGGGGGATGAAATCCCCTTGCCTCTAGAGGGTCCTTGGGGCCAACTAGTGCTCCTGTTACCTCCAGTAAGCCCCACATTGCTGGATTTCTTAGAGGTGGTCAGAGGCCACACCCCCTTTCTCCACCACTCTGCAAACGCATCTTCCAAGATTCCAAGATGGCTGCCGAGTAGGAGCCTTCCAGAGAGCTCCCGGTTTGGGGATTGCTGCATCGGTTGTTATCCCCACTAAACCCTGCCATCTGCCCTCCTCCCTCCTGCCCTGGCCTTCCTACAGATCACCCTTCTCAATTTTATATCCTTGAGCCGTCACTCACCCGCTGGATTATCCGATGCACTCTTCACTTGATGCGGGCCATGCTCCCTGTTTCAGGCTCTGTCTACTGGGCCCGCCGTTCCAGCAACGGTTTTCCTCATGAAAGGGTAGATCGTGGTGAAACCAGTCGAGTCGCAGGTGCTGTACTTGGACTGCGCTGTAATTTCGGACGCCCGTGAACACCCACTTTGGTGTGGCCTGATCGCCTACTTGAGGGCAGCCCTGAACCCTGCAGCCCGGAGAAAGGATGACCCGGAGCATCCCTCGTCATCGCCTGCCGCCCACCAGCTGCTAAGGTACGTCCTGCGGCTGTATCATAGGGCGGCCCCAATCTCTACGGCCCGGGTGAGAGCATCACTCCTCATACCTGACACCAGACGCCCACTGCCGGTTGCTCAGTTCCTTCCTGTGGTCCCTGAAACGAGGCTGTCTCTTCTTCTGCAGCCTTGCATCGAGACCGTCTTCAACCGGCCTGCTTCGGCCACCTGGGGTCAGCCGCTATTCTCAAACCTGGTCCGCTGCTAAGGCTTCTCACAGCCTAGGCCGGGTCGACTGCTTTGAGGGAGGCCTGGACGCGTGCAGCCTGGAACGGGGACGACCCGGAGGTAGAGCGTCCCTCCTCATTGCCGTTCTGACCTTGTATGTCCTGCAGCCCCAAATCTAGGCTGCTTTCGCTCTCTTTTCTTTTCACCCCTTGGTGCCCTGCAGGCTCTACGTCTAACTGATTCTACCCCCCTGGGAACGGCCTCCTTTATCTGCAACAAGAGCGTGGCCACCTCTTCACCGGGGGCACCAGCTGCCGCTTTGATTCTTTTGTGGCCCTGCCTGTTTGCCTCAATGGGATGCAACTCAGTTTCCTTTTTCGTAACGCGGAATGTGACCGCCTGCATGGGCTGTTGCTCCCCATCTCCTGCTGCCCCCTGCTAGCTACCTAGTTTATTCTTTGCCTAAGTGAATCTTCCATAATACGTACTGTGTGCCTACACCTTTAACCAACAGCACGTGAACTAAGTTAAATACTGAGTCTTATTCACTATTATATTGTTGGGATCCCTTCTGCTTAGCATCAGCTGACCTGTGGTGTGCCCGATTTACTACTGCACCAGGGCAAGACCGCCTGCTGCTACCTGCCACTGACTATGGTGCCTCCCCCCCTTATATTTTTTCACCCCATCCCTCAGCCCTGAGCGCGGTCAGATCTCTGCATCCCACAAGCTGAGGCAACACCTCAGTGAAAGCTTTCTTTGATGGCTCTGAGTTTTGCCGGCTACATCTATTTTCTTTAGCCTCAGCCCCCTCCTTTAGCCCCTGAACTAGGCCAGATTTCTGCCTCCTACATACCGAGGCAGCACCTGAGGGATGTTGCTATGTCCGTTTGATCTTAGGATAACTGGTTTTGGTACTCCACATCCTGCTAAGTAAATGCCATGACTCCTGATGCCTCCACCTGTATCATGACCTGCTCTCTACCGCCTTCTACCGCGCTTCAGGTTGTATCTGTGAGTGCCTTCCTTTCCCTGCCCGAGTCATCCGGAGGCCCTAACTAGCATAACTCTGCACCGTCCCTGTAACTCCTAAGAGCCCCTCCCTGGTGAGCCCAGCACGCGAACCCCCTCCTGGGTTGCCGCCTCTCGGCCTTGCCTGCGATCGGATCCTCTCCCTGTACTGCCCACTTCCTGATTAGATATTGCTCATTGCATCGGCAACGTTTGGCCCTAGCCTGCAGCCTACCATCCTCCCATGATGGCTGGGTCTGACCTGATTGCAACAGGGCGCAACTCTTTCACCATTGCTTACACTCCCAACCTCTCCAGGTCCGCTGCTAAATCTTTCAAATATTCCCTCCTGAGAAGATACCCCAAGACTGATCTCTGACCTGTACTTCAATGCCAACAGGGGCATCATTACTAATGACCTTATTTTCTATACTAGAAAAACAGCACTATGGCGCACTACCATATTTAACCTACTTAGCGTACAAGAATCCAGGAACATACCTTATGGTGCCAAACTCATGATCGTGCCTTCCCAAAATCTCAAAGCTGACCTTAGCATTACCTTATACAAAAACGGCATTGTTATGATCTAAGCACCAGACATAGATCTCAATAAATTCACTGACTTCTTCTCCATCCTCAAAAAACAAGTACATCTTTCCTCTATGCACCCCTGGGCCTGCCCCTTAAGGTTTTTTAAGGTAGGTGTGCCGAGTAACCCCCCCCCCCCTTCCCCAACCCATTTTTGTCCCCGGGAGCCCTTCCCCCAGGGCTTAGCCATTTCTTTAATAATTATTTTAGAAGGAGTGGGGCTGCGCGGCCCCCCTCCCCAGGCCGATTTTGGCCCCAGGAAACCCAAACCCCGGGGCCCGGACATTTAAAAAAAAAAAAAATTAAAGGGAGGGGGCCGAGTGGTCCCCCCTCCAAGGCCATTTTTGGACCCGGGCACCCCATCCCTCAGGGCTTGGCCTCTCGTTGGGGACATAGGAGGAGCCCCAAGGCCCCCGCGGTGCCTGCTGGCTCCCCGCCTCCTGCGGGAGCCAGCATTACTTTTGGGCATAGGTAGCTGCTAACATGTCGCTCCCTTTGTCCTAAAGCAATTCTGCTTCGCTTCATGGAAGGAAGAGCATTTTCAATGCTCTCCCTTCCATTAAGCAAATCAGTGTTTGCTATGGCATGGTGGGAGCCCCCGTGACATTGCTGGAGCTGGCCCTGGGGGGGTGGCAGATCCCAGGGCAATGGAGGGCTCCTGGAGGGGGGCCGGTGGCCCCCTCCCATCTTCATTGTAGCCCTGGGGAGGTGGTGATCCCTGCAGCCGGGGGTCCACAACGGACCCCCGCATTTAATTAATTTGTGCCCCCAGGAGGTGGCAGTCCCCGGGGCTGCATGGGGGGATAGAATCTCCCCACACATTTTTTTTTTAAAGCCCCGGGAAGGTGGTGGTCCCCTGGGTTGTGGTGGGCCATGTTCTTCCCTCCCCACTTTTAATGAATATAGCCCCAGGGAGGTGGCAGTCCCCAGGGCTTCAGGGGGCCTGCATGACCCCTGCATTTAATAAACATACCCCGGGCGAGATGGAGGTCCCGGGGCTTCGGGTTTCTTGGGCCCCTGCATCTATTTACATATTTTCCCCGGGACCTGGCCCACCCGGGGGCCAAATTAAACGAAGCGCAGGAGACCGTGCGTCATTTCTAAAAAAAGAAAATTCGGCGGGATTCATGGACCCTACGAGACTCCAGCCAAAAACTTTACAATAAAATAAAATGCTTTTTTTGGCCCTAGGTGTCCTTGTGGGACCCCCTGAGCAGGTCTAGGGGGTCAGGGTGTTTCTACCCTGCCCCCTTTTCTTAACTTTTCAAAAACATTATCCTTTTTCCTTGTGACTTGGTTCAACCGACTCATAAGATGGCTCCCAACACTTCTTGATTGGAACTGTTGGCAGCCAATCAGATTGCAGGCACGGGATCGGGAGGGTTCACGGATCTTCTGTGGGGATATTTTTATATCTGAGAAAAGTTTACATTTCTCAGAAACTACTGAATGGATTTACACCATTTAATAAAAAGAGTGCTTTCTGAACCAAGAGCTACCTTTTTGCCAAATTTGGTGTAATTCCATTCAGCAATTTGGGCTGTAGCCATGTCTATGGTTTCCTATGTTAATTAATATGGAGAAAAAGCATTTTGGAACCCCCTCTTTTTCTCAGCCCCTGCTTGACGAATGACCCCAAAACTTCCAACACAGCAGCTGAAGTGAGCTGGCAATTCGTTTTGAAAATTTTGCGAAGATTCGTCAAACGGCGCCAAAGATATTGGCTACTGCCAAAAGAAAAAAATGTTTGTTGATTAGAAACAAGGTCCTAACTATAACTACATACTGGTGACTGCCAGTAGATAATCTCTATCTCTCTATTTCTCCCTCTCTCTCTCTCTCTCTCTCTCTCTCCCTCCCTCTCTCTCTATCTCTCTATCTCTCTCTATATCTCTCTCTATTTATATCTCTCACTTGCGCTCTCTTTCTCTATCTCTCTAGCTCTCTCTCTATCTCTCTATCTCTCATCTCTCTTGCTATCTCTCTGTATCTCCCTCTGTCTCTTTATCTAGCTATCTATGTCTATGTCTCTATCTCTATATCTACCTATCTATCTATCTATCTATCTATGTATCTACTTAAACCATACTTAAAGGTACATTTTATTTTAGAAAATTAACTTCTACCCTTTACCTAATATCACCATTTTATAATACCACCAGTAAAAGCAAAATATATTAACTTCATCAATAAACAACTCATAACACTTTAATGGACGTTCAGTAACGTATATGGAGCAACTACTCACAAAAGTGAAAATTACAAAAAAAAGTATTGATAATCACTTTAGGGGAAGCTTGACCTCGGAGCCCTGTCAATTATTGCTAGCATAGCCCTTGGAGGGGAAGCTGCTGGTGCCCTGTCCTGCTCACCTGGAGCCCTGCTGTTGACTCGTGTCGCTGCGAGTGTCCCTGCTGCTGCCGCCATAACACGCCGCGGCTCTGGTGCGGGGAGACTACAGCTCCCAGGCGCCCTAGCGCCCCCTGACGTCATCGAAGCGCCCGGAGGCGCTCAAAAGACCGACGCTCCCTCGGTGGAGCGGGAAGCTTGACCTCGGAGCCCTGTCAATTATTGCTAGCATAGCCCTTGGAGGGGAAGCTGCTGGTGCCCTGTCCTGCTCACCTGGAGCCCTGTTGTTGACTCGTGTCGCTGCGAGTGTCCCTGCTGCTGCCGCCATAACACGCCGCGGCTCTGGTGCGGGGAGACTACAGCTCCCAGGCGCCCTAGCGCCCCCTGACGTCATCGAAGCGCCCGGAGGCGCTCAAAAAACCGACGCTCCCTCCGCGTCGCGGGACGCGCGCGGGCGGGCGCCGGGAGAAGCCCGGGACAAGGGCGGGACCGTCTGTGGCCGGGCTGGGCCCCATCTCCTTGGTATAATTGTACTGTACTGTATTATTTTAAAATAACTTCATCGTCAATTCACGGAACTGTGTGATTTGTTAGTACCTTCCGTGTAGACGTTTGTCTCTCTTCCTATATTAATCAAGGCGTCAACTGAAGTCTGTTACTGCTGTACCGCATCGATTACGTTCATGGGGAAGCACAAGGCTCAACATTCTCATAATGACATAAGGCAAAATAATACATCTTTGCCAACCTTGACTGCTATTGACCGTATGCTTCAAAAAACAATTGGGGTGGTTGCCTCGGCCATTGAAAGTACTGAAAGGCGTCTTTCGCTCCCTGCTGGCCTGCCCCCCCCCCTCTTTCTGTAATCAATGCATCGGTCTATACTACTATGTCCCATGACTCTCTAATAGTACCATCTTTTATCGATCTCCCATTATCGAGAGTACAACAAAATTCTGGGAATTCAGCACCTTCTCAACAGCAGACAGCTAACGACGTGTTGCCTATTCAATCTAGGCTCTCCCTGTCCCCGGCTATTTTTTCTATTCAGGATTCGCCTGAGATCTCACCTATGCATGACGACCCACTAGTACAGCTGGGTATAGAACTACCTCTAAGCCCAACCCCTACTACTGGCTCAGAGCAAAGTACTCCTATTGTAATGCCGCAAATGAGAACCAGAGGCCAGAAGGCGAAGAATAAGTCAAAACTTTGTGATAAGGAAGGGCCGCAGTTAATAAAAGCTAAACAAAAGAGAACTACTAAACCTTGTAAACCTGCCATTAAAATCAATATGGAACAAGGTCAAAAGGAAAAGAATATATCCTCAGCTGCTCTCCCTAATATTCCTTCAAGTGATCTGTGCACAGGAGAGAATTTTTGGAAAAAAATGGAGGACATGTTGACTTTTTTGATTACACCTATTTTAACTAAATTAGCAATTATTGAAGATAGGGTCAATAATATGGAGACTCACGTGGTGGGGGTTTTAAAAGTTTCAAAGGTAAATGAACTTTCTTCCCTACAGTCTGTTGCACCCCAATTATCTGTTTCTGATGTATATAGCAACCTTGTGAAAACTTCAGAGACATCTGGTGGATGTCAACAGAAAGAGTCTATTGGTATTAATGTTATTAGCCTAGAGGGAACAAATGGACAAGGTTCCTCTAATTCAGTCCCTAATCTAGTCTCATCTATTGCTAGACCTGTTGTAGATACCAGGGATAAAATTATTACACCTACTCTACCTACATTAAACTTACCTCCCGAGGCTCGACCCTATACTGTGGTGTTAGCAAATGTTCCACCTCTTGCCCCAGACACTCTTGAGCATTGGTCAACCCTGAGGAATAAAGCCCTCCATTATTTGTCAATTAAATTTGGGTCGAATACTGCTCTTTTTTCAAACTTTAAGATGGTTAGAAGAGTCCACTGGCTTGGATCGTCAACAAAATCATTGAGAGGGGATTGTGTGATTGTTTCGTTTCGGTCCCCTTTGTTGGTTAATCACATCTTGGAAAAATGTTATACTGGCCATTTAGTTGCTGATTACGTTAATATTGTGCCCCTAGACTTCTTTTATCCTTCCACTCATTATGAAAGGTCATGGGGCCGTGGCCCCCAACTTCATAATTTGGGATTTTCTGAAGTACAAAGATATAACATACCAACATTTAACCATTTTGATATTCTAAGTGGTCTAGATAATAATGACTGACAGCAAACCTATCCTCTTCATATTACCTCTACTGCTATCATAGATCCTGGGTGTGATCCCAGGAATGATATTTTGTCTGAATCGGAAATAGTTCAATGCCCATTACAGGCAGATGATAACGTAGGATGTATGGTTGCTATGGAATTGGGACCAGCTATAGGTTGTGAGATGGGCTCAATACCTTTTACGGCAGATTCCATTACGGCTCCTATTGTCTGTCCCTCACTTGGATCTCTACCTTGTAGCATTTGTTCTTGGAACATTGCTGGTATTAAATCTAAGATTGGTAACCCACTTTGGCAAGATTTTATTAATTCACAAGATCTTGTTTGCCTACAAGAAACCTGGACCATAGACCCGATACATCTAAATGGGTTTAAAACGTTCCATACTGCAGCTGTGGATACCCTTCATGGTAGAGCCAAGGGGGGCCTGACGATTTATATATCAAATAAATTGCATCTAATTAAGATAACGGAGCCAGCTAAAGATCCTCACTTCCAGGTTTTGACAATAACTTTGGATCCCGCAACCCCCATTGTTTTGATTAACTTTTATAATAATATCACCTCCGGGGAAGTTCCTAGCATCTGTAAGAAAATAGTTAGAGTAATTCTCTCACAGGAAAAAATCCTTGGATTTAACACGCTTATACTCCTTGTGGGAGACTTTAATTGCTCTTTATGTAATCTGATTGCAGACAATAGATGCAGTATTGGCAAAGATGTTGATGATGATGGTTTGTTTTTGTCTCACTTTAACCACTCTATTTTGGGTGAACAATTGAATGAACTCATTGGTCAATTGGATCTGGGCTTTGTCAATGAGGTTTGCCCAATACCATTTCATCCTCCACCAACCTTTAATGGGCGAGGCTGTACCTCCACGATTGACTTTGCACTTATTACAAATAGGCATGCTTCTGATATAGCAACTTTTATTGTATCTGATATTGCCTTAAGCGATCACTTTCCACTTTGTATTTCCATTTTGATTCCAAAACGGTCTGCCCCAAAAAAAGGTTCAGACCAAGATATACTTTGGAATAATCTTGCCATTGGTTCCTACAATGGCTTTACGCTTAAATGGGACAAGGTGGATCAATCTAAAACGCTTAAAAGGGTATGCACTAATTGTGCCCCTGATTTCTTAGCATGCCTAACTGAGGATGCTACTCCAGACAATATATTAGCATCCTTTTTGTCAATTTGTAAAGAGATTAGATCCTCTTTGACAAGACAATGTAGACTTAATAAAGCCCCGAAGGAGGGTTGGTTCAACTCTAGGTGTACTAAGGCGTACTCCCTCCTAAAGGAGGCATTACATAAAAAACCTAGGTGTTTAGAAGCTGTACGCACACTTAGGACTCAATACAAACTTGCTATTAAAGATAGGAAAGATGAGATAAGAAAGGAATCCTGGGAGGCATTGCATGAGGCCTCGACACGTAAAGATAGTGCCAGTTTTTGGAAGATTATCAGGAATCCTTTATTCACTGAAAAGTCTTGTCCCTCTCTTGAAATAGCAATCTCCGAGGACGAGTGGATCAACCATTTCTCAAAAGTCTATGAGGGGGATAGAACGTTCTCCTCCTCATGCAATCCTTCTAACTATCCATCTTTGAAAGATATGCAGTTCACCCTAACTGAGGTCGAAAAGGCGATATGTGCAAGCAAGAGTGGGAAGGCCCCCGGCCCTGATGGTGTACCCATAGATATATTTAAGGCTGATTTGATTCTGTGGGCTCCCCTGCTGGTGCAGGTGCTGAACGCCTGCTGTGTGTCAAAACTCTTGCCCACTTGGGTGGAGTCCATAATTGTCCCTATTTTTAAGAAAGGGGATCGACATAATCCGGTCTCTTATAGACCGATCTCCCTTTTAGATTCTTTTACAAAAGTAGCTGGACGAATAATTCTGGACCGCCTACTTTCATGGGCTGAGGATAACTCAATTTTATCAGACATACAATATGGTTTTCGTACTGGCCTAGGCACAGTGGAACAGGGTCTAAACTTTTGGATGTTAACTGGGAAATACACCAGGGCAAGAAGGGAGAATTTGTTTGTGGCATTTGTAGACCTTTCAGCGGCTTTTGATTGTGTGATTCATTCCAAACTGTGGATACTACTGGAACAAATTGGGGTTGAAGCTAATATTATTTATTTTCTTAAATGTTTTTATAGCGAAGCTTCAGCATCTGTACGCTACGGACAAAATAGGGAATGCACGGGCAAAATACCAATAAGGAGCGGGGTAAGGCAGGGATGCGTCCTGACCCCCTTCCTTTTTAATTTGTATATAAATGGTTTGGAGAAAGCTTTGTGCAAAAACAATAATTTTGATCCCCCTCGTATCGCTGGTCGTCCGATCCCGCTATTAATGTATGCGGACGATGCTGTACTGATGTCCCGTACCCAATTGGGACTACAGCGCGTGGTTACAAGTTTTGCCCTTTTCATGAAAGAATTGGGCCTCAAAGTAAATATTGCTAAAACATTTATCATGCACTGTGGTAGAAATGCCAAATCAAGGAAGTCCATTTTCATTGAAGGTGAACGACTAGTCTTTACACAGCAATTCTCCTACCTAGGCATATTATTTACTCAAAAGGATTCCTGGGGTAAGGCACTGGCTGCAAAAAAACAAGCAATGATTCGTTCGACTGCCGCCCTCAGGTCCTTTTCAGGGAAATTAGGCAACCGACCCCCCGCAGAGTTACTTAAAATCTATAAAGCCAAATGCGTTTCCGGCGCTATGTATGGTAGCGGGATATGGGGTTTTGTGGATCCTATTCAGCTCCAGGTAGTTGAGAATACTTTCTTGAGGTTTATTCTTGCGGCCCCCAAGAGTTCCTCTAATTTTAATTGCCATACTGAATTGGGGCTTTCTTTTATATCAGATCTTATTAAGCTAGAACCCATATTACTGTGGCACAGGATATGGTCCAAAGAAGAACCTAAGCTTAATCGAGATATTCTTTTAGATGTTTTAAGACTAGACGGCCACATGAGGATTCCATGGCTGAGTTATATTCATAAATTCTTTTCTGATATAGGTAAATTGGATTATTTTACAAATCCTCTTACTATCTCAGCGGTCTCCCGGAAGGACCTCAAAAAAGAGGGTTTGTCATTTCTAGAAACAAGAAGGTGTACTGCGGAGGTTTTAAAACCTACTGTTTCTCAACACAAATTAATTTTAACTTCTTTTAATATTCAACCTTATTTGATATATGTTCCAGGTAATTATGATAGATTTTTATTGTGTCGCTTTAGATTTGGTGTCTTCCACAGATTGGTTAGTTTTCCCACGATTAATGATTGGTCTCATGATTTGCCTCCCTGCCCCTGTGATGAAATTTCCCCTCAAAGCACGATGCATGTTATATTATTTTGTAAATTTTATAATCATGATAGGCGAACCTTACTATTGCCGCTACTGAGGATGATAGGCCATCGCCAATGCCGTCATGCTTTTTATGAGATTCAACGCCTGGATAATCACTTTTGTGTTGCTACGCTTAATTTGTATTTAAAAAAAGTGATTTTCATTAGGAAAAGGATTACATTTTAATACATTTTATCTATTGTTGTTATAATTGTTTGGGATCATGTATTTCATGAATAGTTTTTTGTAATTATGTACGTATTACTATCATGAATTTTTATGTACACTTTTATGATTGTTTGATTTCAATCGAATAAAGTTTTTCTGATTCTGATTCACTTTAGTGAAACCGAATGCATTTACCATTGCTTGTTTTCTTTTTACTTAAGTGCCCCACAAGTGCATGTGTTTTTTGGCTGTCTCACTTTGGTGCTTCTCTCCCACTCCATGTTGCTCTCTCTTATCTGTGTGCTTCTCTTCCCTTGCTCTTCTCTCGCTCTTGTGTGGGTTTATCTCCCGCCCATCCCTTGCTCCATGTTACAATTTCTGACCCTTGTGCCTCTGTGGTGTCCGCTCCTTCTTGTGCTTTTCAAACACTGTTTACAGCTCGCCAAAAGCAATTGATCAATCCAATCAATACATTCCAAAAGCGAGACCTATTGGCTTTGCCAATGCTTGCTTCTTTTTCCTCGAACCCTCTGGTATCTCCAGTGTTTGCCCTGTGTACCGATATCTCTCCCGGTCTCTTTTGCAGGTGCTCCCGCCCCTCACCCCTTTCTAAAGCAGGCCCATTTGTCCCCGGGCCCATTTGCCTCGCCAGCCCTCCGAGCCGGCTCATTTTACACTTGTGCTGGTGTCGGGCTCGCATCTGCCAGGGATTCCGCAAATATCTGCCTGGGGTAAAAAATAGACCCCAGCAGTCAGTCCCTAGCTGCTGGTGCCACAGAGGCCACAGGCGGAGCAGCGCTCTGGCGAGAGCTGTGCTTCACTATGATTTCATAGCTGGGCTTTTGACACTTTCTTGCTTTTTGAGTAGACGTGTTAGCTTTGTGTAGTTAGCTATGTTTGACTGAAAGCAGGGGAGGGGGTAAAGATGCCCCCATGGACCTGGACCACTTATCATGTCTAACGGGTACCGCACTCTCTCGCAGCACCTGAATGACTTAAAGAAGGAGAACTTCAGCCTCAAACTGCGCATCTACTTCCTGGAGGAGCGCGTAAAGAAGAAGTATGAGGACAGCAGCGAGGACGTCTTCAAGCGGGTGAGTGACGTCTCACGCATGTTCATGGGCAAGGGGCAGTAGTAGCTCGCACACTGGCGTGTATCAGTCCATGAGGGACATAAAGGTGACCGGTTACAAATGGCTTCTTCCCCGCCAGTTGCTAACGTGTGTTTGTTGGCATCTACCGACTGTTGCGATGAAAATTCGATTTGACCAGTTGCCTCTGATTTACAGTAAATCGAGTTGGTTGCATGGATTTTTGGACACGTACTGAACTGTTAGGGGGAGGATTCCAGCTCACGTGCTACAAGTGGTTCTTGCTGTCCGCAATTACCGGCCTCTGGTGACTCATGCGTATTAAAATTGGTTATTATCCTATACTGGTTTCACTTCGTATCTTAATTTAGCAAGTGGAAATTCCGTTATTTTCAGTATAGTATCTAAAAACCCACGTACTGCAGCTATATCCAATAGAAACTATTTTTAACTGGTACATTACTCACAGATGAGGTTCTTGTTGGCAATAGAATATGCCACAATAAAAAAAATATATAAATAATACGCTTAATATATATTCACAATGGTTCACAATAATCTCCCTCCACGTTTGCCCTCGTGCAAAAATCTTTACATGATAGGGAGTAAAACAAAATGTGTCTGCTCGATTCCCTATCACTCGAGCAACAACAACAGTGCAAAACAGTATTTAAGCTGTAGAATTTACTTTTATTTGATTAAAATATAATCATAAAAGCAGGACATACATACCACACGGATGTATGACGTTACAACGCACACTATTACAACGCATGCACTTACAACGCATTTTTTACAACGCATAATCCATTACAACGCATGACATTACAACGCATGACACTACAACGCATTTTTAAAAAATACCTTTACAACGCACTACCATTACAACGCATACTACCTTTACAACGCATACCATTACAACGCATAATATTAAATTACATTTAAGGTAAGTATTAGATAGTATAGGGGTAAAAATTACTATTCTAACTCCAGGGGGTGCAACAGTAGGGTAAGTGTTGGATAGTGTAGGGGTAAAAATTACTATTCTAACTCCAGGGGGTGCAACAGTAGGGTAAGTGTTGGATAGTGTAGGGGTAAAAATTACTATTCTAACTCCAGGGGGTGCAACAGTAGGGAAAGTGTTGGATAGTATAGGGGTAAAAATTACTATTCTAACTCCAGGGGGTGCAACAGTAGGGTAAGTGTTGGATAGTATAGGGGTAAAAATTACTATTCTAACTCCAGGGGGTGCATCAGTAGGGTAAGTGTTGGATAGTATAGGGGTAAAAATTACTATTCTAACTCCAGGGGGTGCATCAGTAGGGTAAGTGTTGGATAGTATAGGGGTAAAAATTACTATTCTAACTCCAGGGGGTGCATCAGTAGGGTAAGTGTTGGATAGTATAGGGGTAAAAATTACTATTCTAACTCCAGGGGGTGCATCAGTAGGGTAAGTGTTGGATAGTATAGGGGTAAAAATTACTATTCTAACTCCAGGGGGTGCATCAGTAGGGTAAGTGTTGGATAGTATAGGGGTAAAAATTACTATTCTAACTCCAGGGGGTGCATCAGTAGGGTAAGTGTTGGATAGTATAGGGGTAAAAAATACTATTCTAACTCCAGGGGGTGCATCAGTAGGGTAAGTGTTGGATAGTATAGGGGTAAAAATTACTATTCTAACTCCAGGGGGTGCATCAGTAGGGTAAGTGTTGGATAGTATAGTGTAATATTATGCGTTGTAATGGTATGCGTTGTAATGGTAGTATGCGTTGTAATGGAATGCGTTGTAAAGGTAGTTTTTAAAAATGCGTTGTAGTGTCATGCGTTGTAATATCATGCGTTGTAATGGATTATGCGTTGTAAAAAATGCGTTGTAATGGTAGTGCGTTGTAAAAGTTGCGTTGTAAAGGTTGTTCCCCATACCACACATATACAAAAAAGATAATTAAAATGACCAGAAACGATTTAAAAGTTCGAATTTTAAAACTAAGTAGCAGCAAAAATGTTAATGATGTAACAAGGAAATAAGTGTTACTGTCAAAATCTAAGAAGAAGGCCCAGAGTTGCAAGGAGAGCCAGAGAGTTTCATTAAAACAGCTATCAAAATTGGTATTTAAGCTATTTTTGGAAACTTGGAGCACTCAAGCCACAAATGTTTTGCAGGAGCCATGAGTGAGTCGGACCTTTCTTGCAAAGCCTGTCATTTAGGGACTGCTACAGTGGAAGGCACCAAGAAAGGAAACTGTGTCCCGATTAAATTTAGATCATGCTTGTATGTGAAATTTTGATTGGAGTATTTTAAATTAAATTAACGCTTTTAAAACATTGGGCAACCTTGCACGCATGGTGTATGTTTCATTGGTATTTTCGCAGCATAATGTTGGCGTATCTGCATGACTACCCACTTACTCTGCCACGAGAGTTACTTTCCACCACTCTTGGCTTTTCATGAAACTGCCTGTACTTCCAATTTAAACCTTGTTAAGAATGGGCCTACATGCCCCAGAATGCTTAGTGCTGCTGATTGAAATACACGGACTAGCTCAAAGTAACCCTCGTGACATGGGGCCATATATAAAGCTGAGCATTTGCTAACCTAGTGTTACTCCTTGCACCCCCTAGTGATTATTTGCCACCCTTGTGATATAGCCAGTCGTACTCATTTCCTAAAAGTAATCATGTCTTCTCCCTTTTCTGGTTTCTGCATCTGCTCTTACCCCTCACTGTTTATTATCACCCACACCCTCGCGTTTTTAATGCCCATAGTAAACAAAATATCATACCATAGCCACAGTGCATACAATGTCATTTTCTATAATGCAATTGGTAGTTAAAGGGTGCTGGATTTCACTTCCACTACCCATTGATTTTAGTGGCTATCAAGATCACACAGGTCCCTCCCACTGCTACTTATTGAAATGTGCATACCGCACAGTTTCAGCCTCTGCCCGTGGCTTGATTTTATGGTGAAAAATCTTTCAACTAGGGTGTGGAGGGTGGGAGGGGCGAGTGCTAAGGGGATTGGTTCCCACATCTTGCTGTGTCGTCATAACATTGTATTTCTAGTCCTACTCTTTTCAATTATAAATCATTGCCATTGGCTGTGTTAGACTAATTCGTTTAGTGAACACAAACCAATTCCAGAATGCCTGCCAAGTGAAACTCTATTACTGGAAACATGGTGTCCTATGGAATGGCTGAAGGTGCAAACCATAGTCTGTAGATGATTGTGGGAGTAGGAACATGCCTCTTCTTGCAGGATCACCCCCATATTTCTGGACTGATTCTGCTGTTTTTGTGACTCTGTGCACTGGGGCTCTGCTAGCGTGACCCCAGTGCATGTGCTCTGAGTCCTAAAGACATGTTGACATTGGCTATACTCTTAATTAGTATATTTAACTTACCTTTAAGTCCCTAGTTTAAGGTACAAACAGCCCCAGGGCCTCTTAGGTAAATGGCCCTGGTGGACTGCAGCACATATTGTGCCACCATTAAAGTAACAATGCAAACATGACTGCAGGCCAGCCATTAGTAACCTGGATTTACAGGTTTAACAAATTCAACCTGTCTAACTAGCATCTTTTAGTCATTAATACATCACCTCTAATCAAGCCTTAGTGCTCAATAAGGCAGGGTGCATGTTATTTAACAGTAGGGTATGCAAGAGTAACTGCTGTTAGCCCTCGATGAAAGACACAAGGACACCAGGATTAAACTATCTGTCTATCAGAAATGGCGGTTTGGATGTCAGATCACTGTCTGAAATTAAACGCTGATAAGTCAGAGATCCTACTCTTTGGAGGAGACCACTTAATTTGGGATGCAACCTGGCGGCCCACATCATTAGGAACTGCACCCACGCCCAAACAGGTCGCAAAAAACCTGGACATTCTTATCGATAGTGCACTAACCATGCAGGATCACGTCCTTTATTGTGCAGAAGAAGCTTTGCTACATTAAAACTCCTAAAAAGACTCTTATGGGTCCCCCTAGAATGCAGGAAAACCATCATTCAGGCCTTGCTCATAAGCAAACTGGATTACGGGAATGTGCTCTATGTGGGCATGGCAGACTCCCTCTTCTCTCTTCTGCAGGTATTCCAGATGCAGCTGCCAAGTTAGTGTGCATCTAAAGCAAGTACAGCTCGGCATCAGATTGCATGAGGGAGCTTCATTGGTTGCCTGTGCGCCAAAGGGCTTGTTTCCATCTCCTGGGCCATGCACACAAAGCCCTACAGCATCACGACCCCAGAATTCTACAAGATAAAATCGAATTCTATACTGCTACACGGAATTTAAGGTCGTGCAATCGGGCACAGGCAAAAACAAAACGCACCAAGAAGGCCAGGGCAAGGGATCTCTCTTTCTCCCATCTGGCAGCAACTCACTGGAATGAACTACCTCTAGAACTTCGTGTTACCGATGACCATATGTCAGTTAGAAAGAAGCTAAAAGCCCATCTGTTCCCCAGGGCCTAACTATTTACATAGAGGTCTCACACATCACCTCACCCTCACTCAGGTTTTCGCTCTCCTAGCGCCGTGATATCCACCTGGATGAATGTTGCTCTTATACATAAATAAATAAACAAATGTAAATATGTCCTTACGGTGACCCGGCCCCAAAAGCTATTTTCAGTGTAGCAGGACTAGCTGTTCAATAGGAAAGCACCAGGAGTTATTCTAAAAATTGATTACTGTTATCCCTGCCTAAGAACCAGCTAAAACATTCATTCTTTGACTTTTAAAAATATTTATTACAAATCCAATTTATTGGTAAATTAAATTTTTTACTAAATATTTTACAAAAGGTACTTTTAAAAAGTCACCCTTTGCCTGCCTAACGTCCCTGGAATCCCATTTGCATGAGCTTCCAAATGTAACCCAGAGGCTGAATAGCTCCTTGATGAGGTAGGAACTGCATCTCAGAACAGGGACAGAGGCCTTGGGTGTGGGGAGGGTGCTGTTCCTCTAACAGGATGACCATGTGGGCAGTGCACAGGAACGTAATTATCTTGTAAGAGGCCTACCGTGTCATTGGCAGATGTAGCTTACAACTGGGCATGCCCCCTATTTTGTCCTGTTATCCAGCCAGGCACCAAACCTCTTGGAGCCTGGCTGGTTAAGAACTGCCCCTAAAACCAGTTTTGAGTGACCACAGGGAATGTGTTGCTCATTTCTGTGGCCAAACCTCTATGGTAGGCACATGAGCTCTGCACATGGGAGGAAAGGCTCTGCAATCTAGGATTTAGTTAGAGAGGGGCACTGTGGGATTATTTCAGTATAGAATGTAGGAACTGCTGCAAAAGTGGGTATGGTTACCCCTGGTTAAGTTTTACCTATTGATTAGGGAGGGGCCAGAAGTCACCCTCACCACAGGCTACTGTCAGGCATAAATGTGGTGCCCTTGAGCATCCTCTTCAGAATACTACGTGACCTGTGAAAGACAAAAAGAAGGACTGAACTTTCTGTTGAAACCTATGAGGAGAAACCTAAGGGTGGACCTGCTCCCACTTCTACCCAGGACAAATAAGTGGACTCCAAAGGTCAGTTGGTTGACTTCCTGTTAAGCTACATGGACACAAATGCTGAACACTTTTCAGTCTCTGTATCAGACTCTATCAACCAAAGTTGTCGGTAACGTTTGACTTTGCCCCAGTCTAGTGCTACCTGGTTGGTGCTTTGCTCTTTTTGGTGCTATTTTCATCTGAAAGTTTGAAAATTCATATCTCCAGTCCCCCTTATTGGATTTTTGACATTTTCTTTATTAAAATAGTCCTATTCTTGTAAAGTGGAGTGGGATTCTGATTGCATTGCATTTTTGACTTTTTAACTGTTTTGGTACTTTATATGCTCTAAACATTTTTTTAAGTTAAGCTTGTCTGCTCTGTGCCATAGATACAAGGGGTTGAGCTCAGGTAAATTACTTAAACCGTTTCTGGACCAAACAGGAATAGTGCCATTGTTACTTGTGATGGACTACCTGATGGAATACATATCAACCACCAAATTAGAAATCAATACATCAAAAAGCAAAACAATGCTTATCAGTAATTATCCAACAGCCAAACAGAACATACGGCTCAATGGTAATCTGTTAGAGGAGGTACCCTGTTATAAATACTTGTGGTTCTACATGGACCACAGGCGAAACCGCTTAGAGCAAATAGCTTATATGTCACAGAGAACTAGTACATTAACTTTTGCATTTAGGACCCTGGCAAAAAAACTGAAGGGGTCATCATATAAACCTTTGCTTGTAGTGATATCAGCCAAAAGGCTTCCAACAATAACATATGCAAGTATGCTTTACAGGGCAACAACTCAGAATTTCTGAACAAACTATTAGTTTCAACATATAATAAAAGGATTTTTAGAATCATCAGTCAGCTTCACCTGCCTAGGTGCAACTTGAATTCGGATTCATAAACGAAACAATAGGGAGGATGTACGTCACAATAAAGCTCTGGTATCAACTGAAACAGAATACATCCAACTCCATACTCAACAGGGCCCTCTGTACGGAACTTGAAAACGATAAAAAATCATCATACAATCAATAACTTCAAAAAGCCTGAACATCTACTTGCACAGGCGAGCTATGGAACAAAAACCTGCCTTATTCAACCTGTAAGAAAGTCATTAAAAAAAATTGCACCACTTGTTAGTGGACAAAAATATCTTTCGGTTGAGATCGCACGCCTAGATGGTGATCAAAAATTATAAGATCCTTACACCGGCACCTTATAAAATGTATTCGATTTATCAAAAAAGCCAACTAATCGGGGTCTCGTGCCATTTCCCTTCCCTAAATGGGCAGTCTTAGTACTACTCTTGAGAGGAGGTCTGGGTGCGGGCACCTGCCTCCCGGCTGCACCGTCCCTCACAACCCATTTTGTGAGCCATTGCATCTGAGCCACTATATAATAGTACTCAAAGTCCGGTGCTACCAGGCCTCCCTCCTTTTTTGGCCTCATTAAGGTCGTCAGGGCTATTCTGCACCTCCCAGCTTCCCACAGAAATTTCATCACCATCGCCTGGAGCTGTCCAAACCTCTCCGCCGGGACCCACACCGGCAGTACTCTGAACACGTACAAGAGTCTCAGGACAGTAACAATTTTTAGGAGCGATATCCTGCCAGTGAGGGACAAGGGGAGAGACCCCCAAAACTCGAAATTGGCCTTCACCCCTCTAACAACTTATCCCACATTTCCCTCCTGGAGAGCCACTTGGTCATGATACATTCGAACCCCCAAGTATGTAATACATCTACCTACCTACTCTATCCCATCTATCGCCTGCGGTTTGTCTTGGCCCTGACTGGTAAGGAACAGACATGATTTCTGTCAGCGGCAACCCTGCTCACTAACCTTATAAGCCGGATACAGCAGGGGCGATCCACGATGCTAGAGTCCTTTCTCCCCGAGAACAGTATCACCCTAGAGGATTGAGAGCCCCCTCTACAAGCAACACCACCCCTGGGGAAACGGGATAACTCAGAAGGGCAGAGGCGACTAAATGGGGGAGGTACTCCACTCCTGTTGAGAGAGAAGGAACAGTCATGAGCTACAGGAACCCCGACCCACCCAGCAAGACAAGATATCAGTACACAAGTGAATTCCTCCTCACACTCACTCAGGCAGTTCCCTGTGTCGCACAGGTAGTCGCTTTCAGACCAGGGTACTCACGCCTCCAGGAGAGGAAGAGCGGACGCTCTCCGAGCCTTTCAGTCGGCTCCAAGCGCAGGAACAGCAACACGCAGGTGTCTTCAGAGGCGCCTCGGAGCTCTCCGAGCCTTTCAGTCGGCTCCAAGCGGGGGTGCGGGTAGGGCCGAAGCGGAGAACCTCTAGTCCGGTCTCCAACGCTTCGGTTCACCAACAGGAGTGAGGAAGGAGAAGCGAAGTGCCACTCAAAGTAATATGCAGGCGGAAGGTGCGGGTGAGCTCATGTGAGCCCGTAGGTTCGTCTGAACGGAGTACGCGAAGGTGAACCGGGCAGCGGCTCACGCAGCGAGTATTTCTCGGGAAGCAGTCCAGCGAGGTCAATTACCTCGAGATACGCCAGAAGGGACTTGATTGACAAGCCCTGTTTCTTCCGTGAGAGCGGCTTTTGTACCGCCTCAGGAAGTGCGTTCGCGCGCTCGCTGGGGGCGATGGTTATTGTAGTCTTAACCCTACCGCCTTCCCAGCGACGCGCGGCGTCTCTCAGGGCGCCGATATTCATCGGAGCCGTAAATCCTGACAATTTCCTTCAGTTTACCTTGAGGCCTGTCACTCTCTCCAAGGCCAACAGCAATTCCTTGGCTCCTTCTAGTTCTTCTCCCGTATTTCGAAGGAAAAGTAGCAAGCTGTCTGCAGATAAAGCTATGTGATAGATACGTCCCTTGGTACGAGGTTCCTGTCCTGGCTTTAGCAGCCAGTGGTTCCATTACCAGAGCAAACAGCAAGGGTGACAGGGGGCACCCCTGTTGTGTTCCCCTCTCTACATCATAGCTGTCCGATATGATTTTACCTGTCCTAATGCAGGCCATAGAGTCTGCGTACAACAGAGCTGTCCATGCTACAAACTCTGGTCCCCATCCTAATGCCCTCATCACCCTAAACAGGTAAGCCATTCAAGGCTATTTAAAGCCTTCTCTATGTCTACTGCGAAAATGGCTGCTGCCTCTCTGCAGTAAGCGTCTGCTTCCAGTACCCTCAGCAATCTCCTCACATTCATCCCCGTGTTCCCGGCTGGTATGAACCCCGCTTGGTCCCAGTGTATAAGAGCCGTCATATGTTGGAGAAGCCATGTGGCCAATATCTTGCTCAATATTTTGTAATCGAGGTTGAGCATGGAGAGTGGCCTATATGCTGTCTTGTCGGATGCCTGTTTCCCCAGCTTTAATAACGGTATTATAAATGCCTCTCTGGTGATCCCTGGGAGTTTACCCCTCCTGTTTTGCTTGATGGTACATCCCCACCAGTCGGGGCTCCAACAAGTATACATAAGTGGCGTAGAATTAGACAGGAGACCCATCAGTCCCTGGTGTTTTGTTCCTAGCCGTGGCCTTAATGGCATTTTGAACCTCACTATTTCTCTCCTCAGCCCTTCCGCCTCTTCCTCACATATCGTTGGTAGCTCATCACTTTCCACATAAGCATTTATTTCCTCGGCTGTAGGGGAAACTCTAATTTTGTACAACTCAGTGTAGTACTCACAGAATAGCCTATTGATATCTTTCTGGCGATACCAGACCTCACCTTGGTCATCTTTCAGTTCTAGTATAACTGATCACCTCTTGGCCCTGTTGGCCAGCCATGCCAGCAGTGCCCCCGGTTTATCCCGTTCAGCATGAGCCTGCATCATGTAGTTCTTGTAGTCAAAGCAGCGCAATCTCTTCACCTGTTGCGCCACCTCTACCCTGGCCTCCAGTAGCTCTCTCTGTCTACCTACATTCTCAGGCCTTTCTTTTTCTATGTTTTCCAACCGCTGCTCTGCATTTAACGTGTCTCTCAAAAGCGTCATCGTCACTCCCACCATTTCAGAGATGCACCTACCCCAAAGCACCACGTTGAAAGCCTCCCATTCTTTTATAGGCCTCGAGACCATACCTGCATTTGCTGCAAAGTATTGCTTGATAGCTGTGTGGATCGTTGCCTGATACTCTTGGTCCTCTAATGTCTCCAGCCTGGGGCACCACATGGGAATACACGTACTAACCCTGGACCAGCCGAGACTAATCAGTAAGGGATTATGGTCCGAGATCATTTGCACCAGGTATTCGCTAGTCTGCACACACTCATGAGCATCTGGAGAGCACAATATGGTGTCCAGCATTACAGGTAACTAAGTGGATATGCGAGAAGAATGAATAGTCCTGTTCTCCCGGGTGCTGTTCCCTCCAGGAGTCCGTCAGTCCCCACTGTTGCTGCCAGTTTCTCCTTGCCACTGCCGCTCTGCAAACTGGAGAAGCTTGTCATGGAGGGTGAGACCTATCTAGGTCGACATCTTTGTCACTGTTATAATCTCCCCCCAATAGCACTGACCCAGTTAGTGCGTGCACCAGTGTTCTAGAAAGAGCTGCCAGGAAAGAGGCTTGTTCTATATTCGGGCCATAAATACTTCCTATCCTTACATCCTTGCCGTCTAACTTACCCATTAAGACCACATAACGCCCTTCGGGATCTATGAACTCTTTGGTGCATTGGAAAGGGACTCCTGCTCTCACCCACACCAGCACTCCTCTGGGGAATGCAGAGTAGTTTGTATTGAATATCTGCCCCGCCAGCGGCGCTTCAATACAGCCCCCTCCTTTGCATTTATGTGTCTCCAGCAGCATTGCAATTTGCACTCCTCTTCGCACCAAGAATGCATATATTTTATGCCGTTTTATCATGGAGTGCATCCCACACACATTCCAGGTAAGACACCTGTAGTCTATGGTGGGTCCCATTGAGGTGACATGGAGTCCTTTCTATCTAGAGTGAAGCCCTCGACACGCCTGGCCCCCATGAAACACCCCCAAAACAACTGAACAACCCAACTCCCCTTTTCCAGGACAGGTAGAAGTACTCCCCTTCCCATCCAAACACTAAAACTATTCATCTGATTGTGTGGTTGTGGTGGCTAGTGCCCAGCCCCGAGAGCCACTCCACTGGAACTCCTCCTTCTTGTAGCAACAAATAGTCCCTCCCATCTCATCCTCCTATGTAACGTTAACAATTCCTCCTGAAGTCCCTCTTCCCCACTTCTCACAGTGGTATCTTCCAATAAAAGGATACAGTTCACCAATATCTGCAGTTCCTCGACCTCGGCTGCTCACAGTCAACCCAGCTCATCAGCGGTTTTGGGTGTTACTGTTTGGCAGTTCTGTCTCCGAGTCCTCTGCTGCACTCGTTATGGGGGAGCTCTCCGACCGGCCGTCTTGCAGATCGCTCCGTGTTGATCTAGAGCTGGACCCCAATTGGCCATGGCCTTGCACCGTTCCGCCCGAATTTCTGTAGTGGTCGGTGCCGTGGTCTTGTCACGACCCACATCTCCAACAGCTTCCATTAGCCCTGGCGGGCTCCGTCTCGATCCACGTCCTGGGACAGAGTCCAGCCAATCCCAGGCCTCCTGGGGTGTCTTAAAAAATTGTACACTCGTGGGCCGAACCACGCGCAGTCTAGCTGGGAATACCATTGCATAAGGGAGCTGAATCTGCCACAGGTTCCTTTTCACCGCCAGGAATGTGGTTCTTTGCTTCTGAACTTCTCTGGTAAAACAGGGGAACACCATCACTTTGCTGTTCCCGATCTGTAAATCTGTCTTCTGTCGGGCCTGCTTAAGAATATGGTCCTTGTCTCTGAAATGAAGCAGATGAGCCACTATTGCCTTGGGGGAGCTCTTGGTTTGGGCGCTCTAGATGGGACTCTGTGTGCCCTCTCTAATGTGAAGAATGAAGACAGACCCTCTGGAGCCACTTCCCATTTGATCAATTCCTCCAGGAATTGCACCATATCGTCACCTTCCTCCTTCTCAGGTACTCTGACTATACACAAGTTATGTTTGCTCGATCTCGCTTCGCTGTCTTCTGCCCGTGCCTCCACAATCTTTATTTTTGCTTTCACCTCTCTGAGAGATTTCTTTAGGTCTGCTACCTCTATTGGGATGTCTGCAAGCACTTTTTCAGTGCCAGTTACCCTCTCAGCTAGACCGTGGTGGTCGTCTTTTAAGAGGCTAAGGTCAGTGCCAATGGCATCGATTTTTATTTTGAGAGCCTCACGGGACGCCCTGATGGCCTCTATAATGCATGCCAATGTGGGCTGCATGTTCGCTGAATCTTTCCCTGATTCCAGGATATTGTCCTCTTCATCCGTTTGGACGCTACCACCTCCCGCAGTCATTGTGCCATGCCCCTTCTTCTTGGGCACTTTTGCCATGTTGGCCGTCTACTCTTTCTCTCCAACAGTGGCCTGCTTTGTTCGGTTTTCCACCCACTCCTACATGCGATCTCTATCAGGCTTTTCTCACAGTGTTGTGACCAATCTGTCATGGGGCACAGCTATAGTTTCCTGTAGGCCCCAGTGCAGCCTCAGCACCCCGTTAACGGTCTTCAATTCAGGTGTACTGCTCTCTCGCCTTGCTACCCCCTGACATCCTTCGCAGTGCACGCTCCTTTTGGCACTGTCCGGCCTAGTTCCCTCTGTTGTATGGGTGTCAGTCTTCTTCCCTCCCAGTGAGTTTGGCATGCCTCTATCGCTTTCTGTGGTGCTCTCTAGGCCCTCTTGCCCGTCCCTACAGCTTCCCTATAAGTTTCTGCTTTCTTGTCCTTGTTCTGTGTGGCCGTGCTCTCCCTTGCCTCCTTTCACTTTCCTGAGTCAGTGCAGCTTGCTATAGTCCTCCGTAAGTGTCTGTTTGAGGGGCATTCTTCCGCACAACCTCTTCTCCAAGCTTATCGCCTACTCAGTACTGCCGCCTATGCTGCTCCCATTCCTTTGCCTACTCGGCTGTTGCTCTCACTGCTCTCAGATTCTCTGCTTCACGGAGCCTTCCTGCCATGCACTGCGCTTCACTCTGCCCCTTTCGGCCCCTCTTAACTGGCCTCGTTCAGCTTAGGGTCCCCACCGCTGCTGCATGTAAGTCGCCGGCAATGTACCTGCCTTCTTCCTTTCTTCCGCTTTCAGGCAGTCGTGAACTGTCCAGGCCTCCTCAGCAGTCTCATCCAGATGCGGGCACCCAGCGTTTTCCCTGCCGTCTGCTTCTTCTAGCGTGCCGCCTCTACCTTCAGTCTTCGGTGTGGCCGCCTGGCCTGGCCGTCATTGTAGTGGCCATGCACCGCCCTCTGTTAGTCTTCACTTGCCTCTCAGCACAGCGAGCACTCCTGACTAGTCACCCCGCACCTCAGCCGACATCTGGTGTCAGCGTCCAACTTGCGCTGTGGTAGCCAATTTTTACACCGCTCCCCGGGGTCCTCTCGCTGCCGGCTTTGTTTCCCCAGTTTTCTGCCTCAGTTGCCCTCTCAGCTTTGTGACTTCTTACTCCAAGGGATCTCAGTGGATGATTCCTCTGCTTTGTAGAGGGGTCAGGGTTCAGGATCGTGTTGGATGGAGGGTTCCTAGGACGGAGCTCCGAGGTCCGCTCCCATCTACATCGGCGTCAATGCACGCCCCCCATGGGGCCAGTAACAGCAGTTACCGGTCCCAATGGAATTATGAGATTTGCAGTGGCTGCTTAGGTATGGGTCGATTGTCAGTTCTTTCATACTTCAAATTATCTCCTAACATGTTGAGAAGTCTGGTAACACATTGCTCACATGTTTGTGATAGTTTAAACACTGTTCCTTGGCAGTCCTTCACAATGCTAAACTAGTGAATTATGGTGGCAGTTTGACCACTGAAGAAGTGGTCGCTGAACGTCCACCCTCTTTGATGGCGCCAGCAATGCACCTTGGCAAACTTTCTCTCAGAGACTGGAGAGTTGTCTGCCATGAGAGCTCCTCTACATGCACATTCCTGAGCGTGTACTGGCAGGAGGTTATAGAGGCGCTAGCGAGGTGCACTGGAAGACCACCTCTACGGTTATGGGAAGAATGTGTACTAGATTTCTATCCTAGGTCAAAGAAGCACAGAGTTACAGCAAGGTTCACCAATCTAGGCCTCATAGTAGCCAAACACTTAATAACAAAAAGATGGAAACGCGCTGAACCTCCAGGCCTAACTAGTTGGAAAAACTCACTCATAGTATGGGCTCAAGCAGAAAGTACGTCATTACACAGGGAGGAAATAGCAGGACTGCGTAAATACCCCATTATGCAATATTGGAATACTATGCTTGTGGAAATAAAATATGTAGACAGAGAAAGTGTGACTAGCTCCCCACGTGCAGACATCGAGGAGGATTTGGATACTGGACAACAGCTGCCCCCATACCCTGACCTTGCACTTAACACAACACTGCCAGGCCCATCAATGAGGAGGTAGGAAGTGCAAAGCATTAATAACAGGACAGACCTCACTGAGCATTGTACATACCAGGGGAGGGGGAACAGTGGGACAGAGATGGCTATGCTGTAGATCAATACCAGATGTAAGGTCACTTCGTCAGACTACTATGACCCAGCCGCAGCGGATTGAAAATGGCTCTTTTTGTTATCTCTTCTTTTCCACCTTTGTTTATTTCTTTGGGTGATAGTGAAAACAGTATCACATTTGCATTAAAATATATCACTGCACTGAGAACTGCGATATAGAACTGTACAGTATATATTATACAGGCGAATAGACAAACGACCCTCTTGGGGACAGGGCAGATCACACAATAGACAGTATACAACGTACTTATATATAGACTACATATGATGTATTCACCAGTAAACATGATCGTCATATGCAAATGTACAATGGTTTAATGCATCAGTCCCATTTATGCTGTTTTATACTCGCTATGTACAGCTGAACCTATAAAAGCATGTCTATTATTTGTGTGCAACCTATCCTGCCCCTCTCCCTCATGTATTATGTTCATTTATGTTCTTGTTACCGCTGTTTAAATATGAAAAATGCAAATAAAGCTATTTAAAAAAAAAAAGAAAATGAGAGTTTCTCTACATTGGCCTGCTATATTGTATTCGAAGTAGGATCTACCATTTCCTGACAGATTCTATCTTATCACTCTAAATGAAATTAGGCTTCAATATGCCAATATACTCGGTGATCAGGTTCTCAATTAACTTAATCCCTTAATCTTGGTGACTGTGGCCCTTTTAATGAGCCTGATTATCTGAATAGGTGGTTATTTTAGACTCGATTCACTAAGCTCTTTAGATTTGCTCGTGTGGCTTTCACATTGAAATGTGAGAAGTTGCATGCATTTCCTGTTTGTGCCTGAAATGTCTACAATAGGCATGGCATGTTCAAGGCAGGACATGCACTAAGTTTGTGTTACAACCGTATATGTATTTCACACCAGGATGAACACAAATTGGTGTAACTTCAGGAGTTTCTCTCAGTAGAGTAGTCAGGGACGTGTCATGCAAAGGAATTGAACCCTCCCACCACTGTAAAATTGGAGGTACCCAGAAATGTTATGCTTTTCCTGCATTTATCTGTACTGCTGAACTTACACTTAAATAACCCAGATGTACACACTGTAGCAAGCACGCAGAAGTTATGTTATGTTATGTTATGTTATTTGGTATTTTTATAGCGCACAGCTGCCCCAGCAAAGTGCAGCAACAATCCTATTTTCACAGGCTTTGGCCTACGAAGAGAATACATGTCATAAAAAATACTCTCTGTGAACAGAAAAGAGGAAATTAATAGGTGTTTTAAAAATGTATCTTGATTCTTCCCACTGCAGATTCAACATCTCTGCATTATTGAGGCTCCATACATGTAGAGTTATGCCAGGCAGGTGAATCCCAATAACGTATGTGGATACCATGAAGGTCTGAAGCTCGTAGATGACTTACAACTATCCCTTGTAAATCTTATCAACAGGTAAACAGACGAGACACAGAACAGGATTTGCAACTTTGCGAATCAGGCTCTTCTTGATCTGTTGTGCTGGCATGATCTCAGTGTTAAATAAAATAAGCCGGCCACATTGTGTGGCTTACCAGTTTATGCGTTTTCCCATTTACTCTTGTGGGCTCCACAGCTCAGGGTATGAATATGTCAAGAAGGTTCTCTGTGGTTTTATTAGTTTGAAAGAAATAGCCCAGGATCTCAAAAGGTGATCCTTAGCTAGACAATTAATTCAAAGTCTATCTAAGAAACTTCTAAAATAAGTTAATTGGTGGGCCCTTCATATATCATGTCTAGGATCTATCCTCGCGTAGTTTGGTAATGGCAGTAAAGTGACAAGTTTTATTAATTGTTGGTATCAGTAAACGTCAATAGATTAGGTAATGTTTTTTGGGGGGCATGTATTGTTCTTAATAGTAGCTACTCTCTTTGTCCATGATGGTGATACTCAGGTCAGAGTTCCATGCTTTCATTTCTAGATGATATTCGAGTAGTGCAAATGGCTAATAATATATATGCTATGTGGCCTTCTGCCTACATACATTTAGTGTTGCTTCTGAACGTGCCAGTTTAGGGGTTTGCTTGAGGGTGCTCTTAAGTGACAAATGGAAAACAGATTCTGAAACAGGAGGACTGAAAGAGTATATCATTGTCTGTGATGCTGTAATAAGAAGGCACTTAATACATTTTTAATTCTAAGAATATTAGAGCTGGTCCATGGGGACCAGAGGAAAGATGCCAGGTCTGTTTTTTGAAGGCTTTGTGTCATATACATGTGAGAATACTGTGGGCTATACTTTTAGGTGATTTTCGTTCAAGAAAAAGGAGTCAAGTTATGACAAATAATAGATTTGTATCTATTTTAAGTGTTGATTTAGGCATTGCTAGAAACGATAAGATTTGTAATCCAATTAACATCATATGAACAATTAACACAAATTGTAGAAATGCATTACATTGTAAGATTGTCCTGATTATTTTTGTGTATGCAGGACACCCAAACAGATGTACTTTGCACTCATACATCACAACCTACGAGGCCAGTGGCATCATTTTATTAAAGTCATTCGATTAGCGGAAGTGGCGTCCTTTGCAATTTAACACCCCCAAATGACATCACAATACAAAGGAAGTGAACCCCCACACCACCGTAACAATGTAGGTGGTCATCAGATGCCATTTCACCTCTGTCATGGGCCATTTTATGTTCTGTATCTCAACTGTGTTTTCATTGAAAAGAATACAGTGAGATTCAACACTGACATAATTCACAAAGTATTAGAGATGGACGCTACAAAGTGGTTTACACAATGCATACTCCCAACGCCTTGCATTCAAAATTGAGAGGAGCAAGAAGAAAGAGTGCGAAAACCAGTAATAAGCATAACACATTAATGAAACCCTATTTATCCGCTTGGTCTCCTGTCTCTTGTCCTGTGTTGGCTGCCGAAGCAACTTTGGTTTTCTCAAAAGATGTCTTCTGGATTGCTTCTGTTACTGCTGGCAATAGTTCCTTCCCATGCACTGTTATCTTCACCTCTGTCCATAGCAGCCAGGGAAATCTTTGAGACTAGAGTCAGGCATCAGGGAATATAGCTAGGCAACTGCCACTGCCTGGGCTCTTTGAAAGTCGCAGGAGGATTCTCTACTCTTTGGGCTCCACCAAGCCTCTCGCATCACCAGATGCTTCATCATTTCTAGGCCTGGGCTAAAATTCCGTTCCGCTCGCGGAAATTGCGATAATTTGACATTTTCGCGTTCCGCGGAGAGCGCGAAAATGTCAAAATTTCCGCAATCCGCATTTTACCAGATTTTTTTGCTTGCTCGTGCTGTAAAATAATACATTCTCGCGTGCACGCGATCGCCTTACCTGAATCCCCGCGTTCGCCGACAAGTTTTCCCGATCCGGTCGCGTTCTCCACGAGATGTTGGATTGTTGGTAGCCATTTGCGCGGTCTCGGGACAGTTCGCGCCCGCAGTAACGTCATTTGTCGCGCGATCACGTCTTTCTTCTCGCGATCATGCACCGCGAGACAAGTGAAAACAAGATGGCCGCGCCCGCGAGCAACCGCATGGGTAAGTTGGCGAGCCGCGACCACGCAGAAAATACCGCGAATGGGCGGGAAAAAACTTCTGCATCTTCGCGATATTTCCGCGTGTTTGCGGAGATTTTTAACATTTTCGCGATAATTTGCGAAAGTGAATTTCGCAAATTCCGCCCACCCCTAATCAGTTCACCTTACTGGGGTCAAAGGGACAGAGCGGTTTCAAAGCCTCTATCCACAGACCACCTAGTGGAGCACCATCACCCGCCACGTTCCGGAAGAGAGCTGACCTGGTCCGTATTTTTTATTTAAACATGTCTCCTTGAAAATTCGAGGCCATAGTATATGGATACACAAAAATGATTAATGGGCAGAGGCAGGCAGCTACTAAAAAGCAAAATGGATATTCCATTTGAAATGATCTTTGGTCAGCTTGATTAAATCACAGCAGCCGTAAAGCACCATACACATAGTATGGTGCTATATGCAAGCAGTGTTTACATAGAGCTTACTACCCATGATGAGGGGCATGCGCAGACTGCAGACGGTTAGCACGCTACTCCATAGGATGCCTAAGGAATGACAGTTTCATGCTACCACCGTTCTCATGCCTTTTGCAAACAGATTACCTAGCGTGCGTACAAAACTGACGTGCAATAATCATGCAATTTATTCTGCAATGTGTTCGATTTGGTTGTTTCATAAACTGCAAGTTGAATTATACGGGATGATGGCCATGAGAGACTTTTTCATGCGGAAATAATTTTAGTTTGCCGTGTCGCTTATCAACACAATTGTCATGTGTTTTGTAAGGTGTGGCAAGCAGATACGAAGGGATGGTGTGTAAAATCGTGAAGTGACCGTCGTGAATGACTACAGGTCTTCAAATGACTATCGCATCAATCCGTGTCACGTGATCTCTCAACTGCAATTAAATCTAAAGTAATTTAATTATCCTGCGTCTAAATATATGTCAGGCGATCATATCAAGCTTGCGCAGGCATGGGCTGCAGACACTTTTAAACACTGATTAGTTGAACATTCACAGACTAGCAGGCTTCTGCTATCCTTAGCATTAGCAATACGGGAAAGTAAAGCTCTCCGAAATGACGGGGACACCCTTGATTAGAACGCACAGTCAGGCTCTGCTGCTGAATTGAAAACCCGACACCAGCTGTTCCTAGACTCTCCTTTTTAGACTCAACTTGTTTTTTTTATTTTAATGTTTGTATTTTTATTGGCGTGAGCCTGGTCCTTTGGAACTGGGGCCTTTACAGAGTAACAACACTCTGTGAAAAGATGTACGGTCTCACGTAGATGTTATGCAGAGCAGATGTAACATAACCATAGTAAAATATAGCAACTGTGAAGTTGCACAAGTGTCATCAAAGGTAATAAAGCAACGCATAAGACTAACACAATGTGACAAAGAGGCAAAAGTATGAAAATGACATCATGGATATTGGGACGAAAATCCTCTGCAGTTGCTGTTGTGAGAGTGAGGCTCTGGTGTCAAGGAGGACACATAAACTGCACCCTTCTAATCAATCAATCAGGGGCTTATAAAGCGCGCTACCCACCCGTGAGGGTCTAAAGGCGCTGGGGGGGGGGGGGGGAGGGGGTTGGGCAGATCTGGATCAGTCGAAGAACCAGGTCTTAAGGTCCTTCAGGTGGAGCCTGACATTTCCTCTGTCCAGACTAGGAGGCTGACTGTGTTGGTAGTCAGTAGTCGGGGGTGTGGGGGGAGGGGGGGGGACGGCCTGTGCCATCTGACTTTAGATAATGCTCTACCCCACGGAGAGAGACAACCTACTGGCTTACTCTATGTTAAGTATAATCAGTTTTTCGCAACTGAGGTTTCTTGCCTCCACCATGCTCTGGGCATGCATGAAGTCTACCTGCACATTGTAAGCGTGTGCAGGTTGATGTGGGTTAACATGGGTGCCTGGCTTAGTTAATGTTGAGTCCATTGGACTACACATGTTAACGTGGGTCTGATGTCAATGGTCTGTTTTGTGAGAGCCTGCTAAGGATCAATCTTTGAACTGGGAGTCTGAATGCGCAGTCTTGCATCTCGCTTCCTGGACCATTTGTTTTGGTGAAGTAGCCTACTCAAACTTTGAAGCTAGCCAGAGTTCTCATGTGAACCCCACCACTCTGTTCCTGTCTGATTCTGCTTTATAATGTATATGGCCTTCTTTTTAGAGCCAAGACCCATTCCTAAAGTCTGTTCCAAGCAGTCTTATGAGAGGTTGCAGTGATATATGACTTGGATATGAGCTGATGGTATTGAGGTCATACACTTGCAGGACTGGATAAGTCTCCCAAAACGTATAGATAACTTAATTGGCCAGTTCTGGCCATCTGGGAAAGAAATATTGTGCTCTTGAAATGAGTACAGGGTTCAATATTTGACTGCATCCCAAGAAAAGCTATCTACTGCTGTAGCTGAGAAGAGTGGAAGTTCCAGGAGTGAAACGTCTGCTGGTTGCCAATCTCCCTGACATGGACTAAGTCTGGAAATGCTGCTGCTTCTGATCTGCATATACAAGACCTGCCTGCTAGTGTGAGTTGTTAGTTAGATTGTAACTGCAGGAACTAGTGATCACACCTAACAACTAATGGAGCATATATGTCCGAAAGAACCTCTGTGTGACAGTCTGATAGACTGCCAATGCCCCAGGAGACAGGAGTCTGCCTAAGCCAACTCACCACTAAACAAGATCTACAGCACAACATCAACACCGCCTTCAGAAAACCAGGGGTGAGTCTGCTTCACCACTGACACTTACCTTACCGTACAAAGCCTGTATCCATCTTACTAGTTGCTCCTCATGGTATTACAAAATTCTTAACTTTGCCAGCTACCCTAAGAACCCATTGAAGTTGTATGCGGAGGTTTGTCTGGCTCCAAAGGGGTCAAAATTGTTATACTAGCCTAAGCGGGTCTAGAGATATTGTCATTCGAAACTTATGTCAGTACCCAACATCCACTTGGCCTCAGCTTTGGTTGGGCACTTAATGGCCATTGTGGGTATCCCCAACCTATTAGTGCCCCACCCCAGGAAAAATATTGACCATGACCAGTGGGTTTGAGATACAGGCCACTAAAACTAACCATCATCATACGGGACAATAAGTGTGAACTTGCTCTCCGACCAACAATTGCCCCCAACTACTTGTCTAGTGGCTAAATGACTGCAGACTCCAATTGATTATGTCTCAACATCGAGCATAAAACATCACAAAACAAGACCTTCTGGAAATTGATGGACTGTGCCCCAGCGTTGAGCACAGGAAACAGGGCCATGTCATCGTATCAGATACTACCAAGCAATACCTGTAGGAGACTGTTTTACTGTTAAGCTAGGGGTGGATACTTTGGGCAGTGGGTTTGCAGGGTCTGCAGAAACATTCCTGCACACATAGCAAAACTTTGCTGAAAATCCATCAGAATCAATTGCTACAAACAAAACCCAAGTATCATCATTGTAACCTTTGAAGTGGATCTCTGACAACTTTGACACTATCCTTTGCAAAGTGAAGAACTGAATAAACATTCACTTAATTGACTGCTTCAACTGTGCAAGCTGTATTCTGAAGGGCTTATTTACAAGCCCCTTGCACCACTGGTGCATCACAATTTATAAGGCTCCAGCAGCACAGAGTGCAGACCCATATCTTTGCGTGGCTTTTCATGGCCTCGCAGATATGGTGTAAGGCAACACACCGCAAATTGCTGCAATGACTTACACATCATCAGGAAGGCATTCCAAGGGCCGGCCAGCTATTTAGTTCCATGCTGGTCCGTATGCGCAGCTGAGCGTGAGGGGTGAGCAGCCCTTTGAGCACCCTAAGCTTCTGCTTTTATTTGGTAGTTTTAAACGTGAGAACTGAATTGGGCATTTTTACACATCAGCTGCATTTGTATGTTTTACTGCATTTTGTACGTTTTCGAACCCCAGAGTTTTAACTAATTTTTATTAACCTTGACGCCTAAGCATTTTAGTAACTTTTACCTTGCACTTTGAGCATATTTGCACTATTGTCTTCCGGTCTCCGATTTCCCGGTCCAATGCGGCATTTTGCCGATTGATAGGAGGGAACCGGACACCCCCCTCCACCTGGCCCGCCTGACTTCCGACGGTGGCGAAGGTAGAACACAGTGATTTCCCGTGCCCGGCCAGCTATTTAGTTCCATGCTGGGCCGGACGCGCAGCGGACGCACACAGCGGACGCACACAGCGGACACACGCAGCGGACGCGCCAAAGGCAAGCCCGTCTGCACCCGTCCGCGACAGGGACAGGAGATTCTGCCCAAATGTACTCACCTATTGTTTATACTCCCGAGGCTTTAACACAGCTTAATACCAAACGAGCATGCAGATGTTTAATACCTCCAAACAAGTTATTGGGGGCAGTCAGCTGCGCATATTGCAGATCTGAATTTCCCGTCAAAGTTAACAGCTCTAGGACTATCACAGAAACCTATACTACCCATCTAAAAGGAGGCCTAATAAATGCCAGATCACTAAGCAAGCATTGCCAAGATGTCAGAGATCTAATCTTTGATCTACAGCTAGATTTTGTATTTATCACTGAAAAATGGCTGAAGGATTGGTGTAACCCTGACATTGCTATTGCACTCCCACCTAACTACACTATCCATACGAAAGGTAGAACAGGTGGGGGGGGGGTTGGGGGTTGGCTATTGTCCTTCATGACACCTTGTATTGTACGAATTTTGATATGGACACACTTAGGGGAGCTGAAAGCCTTGCCTTCTGCATCTCTCTAAACGCCTCTCTGTTCTTTACAGGTGCTTTGATTTATTGTCCACCAGGTCCTAGCGCAACTTTCATAGAATCATTAGGAGATACTCTAAGCCACTTCCTTCTCAGATATGCCAATTTTATCCTATTGGGAGATTTTAATCTCCACTTGGAAAGCAGAACTGCGCTAGGAGTGGACAGCGTTTTTAAAATAATTGATTTATTTAAACTGAACCTGCTTGTTGATGCCCATACTCATCAGGCAGGCCATACTCTAGATGGGGTCTGCTCCAACTTTACTTTGCTCTCGGCAGATACCCCCACCATTCAGATATGGTCAGACCATTACTTTGTCCCCTTGTCACTAACAGGGAACACTGCAACTGATTCACATCTCTTTCACGCTTGGTTAACCACTACAAGTAATGAACTTATTCCACCAGACAAACCTGATGCAGCTACTAAATTAAAAACTCATAAAACCCCTTGGTTTACGCCCGCTCTTGCACAAACTTATCTCCTATGCAAGCAACACGATCGTAAGTGGAGAAGATCTTACGACACTGGAGATAGATTAGCTTTTAAAACCAGTAGGAAACGCTATCATGCCCAAATCAAATTAGCTAAAAAAGAGTATTATGCTAATAACATTCAGGAAGCAAACCAAGACCAAAAAGCCATCTTCTTAGTTGTAAAATCTTTCACTAACTCGAAAGTACTACAGAAAGAGATTCCAACTTCCCAAGAATTATGCAATCAAATTACAGTCTTCTTTGAAGACAAGATTCAAAATATTCAAAAGGATTTTAGAACTCCCCCTATCCTAGAAGTCGCCCAGAGGCAGGATTTCGGAACTGCTGTTTCTTCCCTACGAGCTTTTGAACCAGTATCAGTAGAACAAACTTGCAATGCTATCATAGCATGCAAATCAGGTTCCCCCGATATGCCTGCCCTCTGATAATTCTTCACAAAATCGTAGATATAGTTAACCCAATTATAAATCACATAGTGAACTCTTCACTTAGCTCAGGCACAGTGCCAGACGAATGGAAATTGGCATTGGTAAAACCTCTACAAAAGAAGTAAAACATTGATCCCTCGGTGCTCTCAAATCTGCGGCCTATATCTTTACTCCCATTTTTGGGCAAAATTACAGAAAAATTTGTTCACAAAGAACTTACTAATTTCATTGAGGCCTCTAACATTCTTCACCCCCAAAAATATGGCTTTCATCCAAAGCATTCTACAGAGTACGCACTCCTAGAACTAACAGATACTTTAAAAATGTTAGCTGGTCAAGGTAGAAAGGCGGTCCTGATCTTACTCGATCTGTCGGCCGCCTTCGATACCATTTCACACTCCATCCTTTTGCGAAGGCAGATATCCTGCGACATCTCAGGCACCTCGCTTGAATGGATAACGTCCTTCCTCACTAATCGCAGACAAGCAGTGACCCTGGTATCTTTTTCTTTCCATTGAACGGCACATCACAACAGGAGAACCACAGGGCTCGTCGTTATTTAACATTTATATGACTCCACTTATCTCCTTGGTATCATCTTTTGGGATTGAAGTTACTTCTTACGCAGATGATACCCAAATGATCCTTTCGCTGGTCAACAACTCCACTAATGCCGAACACAATTTTAAACATTGCCTATTCGAGGTCATCCAGTGGATGAAGGATAATCACCTCAGATGTAATACTGACAAAACAGAGATTCTTCCGGTAGGAAAAGATGTCCCTTTCCGGCCACATGAGTGGTGGCCAGAGGGCACGACTCCCCCACCTGATACGATGAAGGTAGCTAAATATTTAGGAGTTCATTTTTATACGGCTCTATCCTTTCATCCACATGTAATGGCAGTAGCAGGGACCTGCTTCAGCCTCATAAAATCTTTGAAAAAATTATTTGATTTGGTACCACTCTCCGCCAGGAAATCAGTGGCAGTGGCCTTAATTCTCTCGCGCTTGGATTACTCCAACAGCCTCTTGGCAGGAGCAAAAAAATCAACCTTGAAAAGACTTCAAGTGGTTCAACACGCGGCAGCACGATTAGTACCAAAGCTGCCTCGTAGGTCCTCGGCATCAACAGCTTTGAATGCCCTTCATTGGCTCCCACTCCACAAAAGAATACTTTTTAAAATCATTTTAATTACTTTTAGAGCCTTGCTCAAACTGGGACCAAAGTACCTCTCAGACAGATTCACTCCCTATATTACATCAAGAACCCTCAGGTCCTCATCAGCCAACCTCCTTAAACCTCTTACCTTTAGATATAAACCTAAAGGAGGAAAGACAGTGGCCATTCTGGGAACTAAGGCATTCATAGAACAAGTTGCCGATCCATCTGAGACTGCAAAAAAATTAAACCCAATTCAGGAAATTGTTGAAACATGGATATTCAGCTCTGCAGACGATTTATGTGTGTCCCTCATCTAGTTGCCTGAGAACCACCTCTCATCTCTAACCAGCGCCAGGATGCTCCTTTCGGAGTGGCAGTCAGCGCTTTATAAATGACTTCATTACATTACATTACATTACAGTGGGTGTTGCCCCGCAGCACATATGGGGTTTGACGCATTCCTAGATTTACAAGGATCTGCAAATCTGGGAATTCATCAAAACTGTATGCCTCCAGAGGGAAGGCGTAACTAGGAGAATTATCTTTAGTTCTCTACTCGTTGTCTCCTCTTTCTATGTGTGCTGCATTCTGCAGCACACATTGAAAGAGGAAAACGCCTCCATGGATTATTTTTGTGAAGGAAGGTGTCCCTTCCTGCACAAAAACAATCCTGCCAACAATGCAGACACCATTACACCATGGTTCAAGGGTGCCTGCGTAGGTGCAAGGCACCATATTGTGCACCACCTTTGGCTGAAAGGGAAGGAATGCACCATATCTTGTAAATGCGGTGCATTCCTGCTCTTTCAAATTGGCGTAGGTCGCTGTCCTCCACTAAATCATTGTAAATGAGGCCCTAAGGGTCTAATTTCATACCACTTTCTTGAGTAAGCCTTGACTGCTCTACCTGCTACCCTCTAAAAGCCAAGTGCTAACAAGGATGGTCATCCAGCTGAAAAACACTAATATTGTGACTGTAAGACACAAGTGGGGAGAAGCCTCAACTGACACAAATGAGTGGCAGTAACCGCTGACTGCCCTGGAACCCAATTCTTCAATCTAGCAGCTAAAATCTGTACTTATATACCTGAGTCCACTAATATATATATATATATATATATTCCTCACCCCAGGCTCACTTATCGAAGGAACATTTCCAATAGAGCGCACACAAGAGCCATCTGTATTACAAGCAAGATTTGCAATTTATTTTCGTCCTTTTCGCATTAAAGTTGACAAACGCGTTTCGGCGTGACCGCCTTCGTCAGTGTCTACTTAACTAATTCAACATGTACCTTTTAAATAAAGTTGTACCATGAAATGAAAAATGGGTGATTTGTGATTTGAAGTAGAAACAAAAGAAAGCACATACGCATTGAACATTATCGTTTTTCGCGGCGGCCATTTTGTAACAGTCAACCTCATCTGGTTTTCACTGACTAAAGCAGGCAAAACATATCATTTGAACATAAATGCTTTTTAGCAGCAACATCTGACAATTATTTGTACACTTTTAAAATTCAAGTGTTACTATTGCCTGCCGTATTTTTCTCTATCATTAAAGAATAGTTTGTACACTTTTAAAATTCAAGTGTTACTATTGCCTGCCGTGTTTTTTTCTGTCATTAAGCCCTGAATGGGCTGGCTATTCCGCAAAAATGAATCTACATGATGATGTGTCTATCTGACACGAGCATTCGCAATCATATAACAAATTACATAGTTACGACAATCCTATATTTATACATTAATATATGTATGGCCATACATTGAATATCTAAGATACCATCTTTTTAATTTATCAAGTACTCTTGTTTGATTTAGTAGAACTCCGTTCTATCCTATATGGACCCACATTTCCTCTTCATTGTTGAGTCCTTTTGGACATTTGGTTTGCATTTTGATAATGTATTTCGATTCCAGTATACGCAATTTCTTCACTCGGTCTCCCCCTCTTTCAGATTTTACAATCTGATCCAGACAGAAGAACGTGAGAAGATTGCTATTGCTATTGTGTTTCATCTCGAAGTGGCGTGCAACTGGATAGTTTTGATCTCTATTGTTTATTGCCCTTAGGTGTTCTAAAATTCTTTTCTTTGTTGGGTGGATCGTACTGCCCACATATTGCTTACCACATGGGCACACTAAACAATAAACTGTAAAATCTGAATTGCAATTCAAAAGTTTTGGGATCGGAGTTCTTCCTTTCTTTCCTGGTATCTGATAATCTTTAACTTTGTGACTGTATTTGCATGCTTTGCATTTCATGCAAGGGAAGAAACCCTTGATGGATATTGGTTTCTTCCTTCTGGGTGAATAATGACTATTCACCAAATGGTCTTTCAGGGAATTCCCTCTTCTATAGGTCACAAGGGGGTTGTCAGTTAATTTGTTTCCCACTACATGATCAGCTTTCAGTATCCTCCAATTTCTTCTGAGGATCTGAAACACTTGAGAAGACTTGTCGCTGAAATTAGTGATAATTCTAATGTTTTCATCTTTACATCTTTCCTTATCCACAAGTAGATGTTGCCTCTCTATGGAATTACATTGGAGTTCAGCTTTATCTAAGATGCCTTTACAATAGCCTCTCTTTTTGAATCTTAATTTGGCCTGGCTAACTGCTTTGTTGTATTCCGGGGTAGTAGAACAATTACGTTTCATTCTCAGAAATTCCCCTAAGGGTATATTGTTCACCACACTTCTCGGATGACAACTTCCTGCATGGAGAATGGTGTTTCCTGCAGTTGGTTTTCGATAAAGTGTTGTTTCTATGTTATTTCCTTCAATGTATACCCTTAAGTCTAAATACACTACCTCCTCCTTGCTGATACAACTTGTGAATTGTAGGTTCTGGTTATTGATATTCAGAGCTTTAATATACTCTTCTGCATCGCTCTATATATATATATAATCAAAAGAAAGAGCAAAGGAATTGGCAAACGAGGAATAAGGAAAGCTTTGTGAGATGTAACTCCTGTAAAGCATTTAGATATGGACTCAACGGTAAAGGCTACCAAACTTTTGAGGGCTATGAGATGTTCATTAAGGACAGAATCACGTGCAACATGGATCATGTTTACTATGTCCTCTAGTGTGGTTGTGAGAAGCTGTATGTGGGCAGCACAGTCAATAAATCGAAATTAAGAATCTTACAGCACATAAGGCCATAAAAAATGGTGGTAGAAGTGCCCCATGACTTGTCATTTTGAACAGTTCCACAATCGATCTCTATCAACATTCAGCTATTGTGGCATTAGACATATCAGGGCTCACCCAATGGGAGGTGTTCAGGAAAAGGAATTGAGAAAGCAAGAGTTTCGATTAACACTTTCCATAGGAAAGGGGGATAGCTTGGAGGCTAGTAGCGGGACATACTTTCCAGGAGAGCACAAATGTGATGGGAGATGACAAGATATCTGATGCGACAAACAAGACACCCACCCAATTAATGAGGGACTTGGCAAGAGCAAGGCGGGCAGAAGCCAAACAGTGGTGGGAGATGACTTCCCTCACTAAGTTTCTAGAGTGAAAAAGGATCCCAAGAGCGCTGAGGATTATGCGATTGCCAACATACGAGGACATGGATGAAGATCTAATCAATGAATGGTGCAGGAACACAGAAGATTGCTCAGCGAGGCTACTGAAAACTTTCATAGAACATGCCAGTAGAAAAATGGGGCTGCAGTCAGAAAAAATATTAAAATTATCAATAAGGAGTTGGAGCAATATAAGGAAGATGCAACAGTAAGAGATCAGATCATCAAGATGGAAAAATCCCTACAGAAGTATGATGAGGAAATCATGGAACATAAACTGGCAAATTCACAGGGGATAGATTTGATTATCAATATGGCCGCATTTATACTTTTTCCAAGAAATTCAGTAGCATAAGAGTTAAGGAGAAATCTGGACCTCTAGTGAAGAATATACCTAGAGAGAGCAAATTGAGCTCAGATGCAGGGTCCAGTGCAGGAGAAGCACTGACTGATAAGTTGGATTTTCACAAGGAACTGCGGTTATTGAGGATGACTACGCAACAAGGAAGAAGGGGCAAATCGCTACGGGGTCATGCAAAAGAGGATGCAGAACAAGAAGGTGCAAAAGGAAGGGGGCGAGAAAAGAACAAGAATCGCAAGTAAGCCCAAGGTATTTAGGTGGAGTGAAGAAACCCTTGGTAGTAAATATTTCATTAATGACATTAAGTGCAAATCAGAATAAACTACTTGGTCTGGGACTAAAATTCTGCCAGTCCAAACGACCCGACTTCACCAATTTGAGAATTGAATCACATAAATACATTAGGAAATTAAAACTTCACAAGAACCCCCAGATGAAACCCAAGAGACCAAAGAGTGACATGTTCACATACTTGGCACTCTCCTCATTTAAATTCTCAGCTATGTCAGAGCTAATCACGATCCATGAGCTGGCTGTGGAGCATGTAACAAATATCCCAGATAGTGGGGAGAATACACCAACTAAAAGAGACAATAGACTGTGGGGACATGACCTGGGGAATGAAGCATCTGGAAATATTCTACGGAATATGGGATTTTCAACGGACCATCAGGTTGAGAGTGGATTGAAACCACAAAGCAGGTTTTGTCCCCAGCTCCCCACTGGGAAGCGGAACGGCCTCTTTTAATGAATTGGTTGTGGTAGACCTAAATGAACTTTGGAGGAAAAGGCAGACTAACCCCAACAGGTGAAAGTTCTCCCAGCAAGACTGGAAAGACATTAATGAATTAAAGAGCAATCCATCTTTGATTATAAAACCATCTGACAAAGGCGGGAGGATTGTTGTAATGGACCAGAAGATCTATCTGTTAGAGGCTATACGGCAATAAAGCAATACCACTCATTATACTTGTCTCAAAATCCAACCCATGAACTAACTTGAAAAGGAATATCATCTGAAATTGAGAGTTTGGCACGACTCATGTATATTGGACTGGGAAGAATATCAATATCTCAGAGTTTCGAAAACAAGGATGGACACTATATATCTTTTGCCAAAAATCCATAAAAGTGTCTTGAATCCACCAGCAAGACACATAGTCAGCTCAATTGGATCACTACTGGAAAACAGCTCAAGATATTTTGACTTATTCCTGCAGGAATATGTGACTGCCCTTCCATCGTATTTGAAGGATAGCACAGAGGTCTTGAAGAAATTGGACCATATCCCATGGAATGTTTTTATGTTTGATGGCAAATTCTATCTGTAAGAGCAGGGTACTGCCATGGGCACCTCCTTTGCCCCCACCCATGCAAAGTTGTTCATGGGGTGGTGGGAGAGGGAGGTGGCCTGGGCCGAAGAGAAAGGGAGGTTCGCTAAGAAAGCCAAATTATCGACAACATTTCTCGACGATCTATTCATTCTGTGGGAAGGAGGCATTAGTATGCTCTTAGAGGGTCTCGTTGTACGTTTTTGGAGGTGGAATTGGAGGTTATTGGAAATACATTAACAACTAGGATCCATAGAAAACCAACAGCAACAAATTCCCTATTAAATGCAAGTAGTGGCCATCCTGATCCTTTGGAATAGAGTATATCATATAGTAAAATGCTAAGAGCAAAGAGGATTTGCTCCATGGACGAACTATATCACCAAGAACTATGCGGCATGTTTAGACACTTTCGAGAATGAGGCTATCCGATCAAAGTACTGGAGGATGCCAAAAAGAGAGCCAAGAGGAAAATGAGAGAACAGTTACTTGTATACACAGAATAATAGTCAAAATGGAAAAGATCAGTGAGTGAAAAGGCTGTTTTTGGAATATAATATGGCACAATCCAGCATCAAGAAGATCCTATTAAAGAATTGGCATGTCCTGAAGAAAGATGACCATCTGAGGGAGATTGTGGAGAGAGGGTCACATATAACCTCTAGAAAAGTAAAGCCCTTGGGAGACATCTTAACATCCAGCCACTTTGATCAAAAGAAAGAGCAAAAGAAATTGCCTAACAAGGAATATGGAAGGCTTTGTGAGATGTAACTCCGGTAAAGCATGTAGATATGGACTCAACTGTAAAAGCTACCGAACGTTTGAGGACCATGATGTGTTCATTAAGGGCAGAATCACTTGCAACACAGATCATATTATCTATTTCCTCAAGTGTGGTTGTTAGAAGCTGTATATTGGCAGCACAGTCAATAAATTGAAATTAAGAATCTTGCGGCACATAAGGGCCATAAAAAATGGTGATAGAAGTTACCCCATGGCTTGCCATTTTGAACAGTTCCACAAATGATCTCCACCAATATTCAGCTATTGTGGCATTAGACATATCAGGGCACACCCAAGGGGAGGTGTTCGGGAAAAGGAATTGAGAAAGCAAGAGGCTCAATTAACACTATCCATAGGAATAGAGATACCTTGAGGCCACAATATGGATGCAGAGCTTTATGTCCACTTATGATTATGAAACTGATTATAATTGAACTTTGGAGCATTTTATATGAGACTGTGTTACATGAAAACTCCTACTTTTTACTTGAACTTGCCTTAACTGATAACCTCTTTGTTCTTTTACTCTCTCTTCTCTTTCCATCACTTCCCATTTGGATTTTACTTTTCATTCTTTCCACCTCCTTTGCAGATAGACCAAGAAAAAGGATTTAAGGACATTTAAGAAATGGCATTGTTTTAGCTTGGCACAGGGCACTTTATGCATATGGCACTTTAGGGGCACCATGTACTTTATGTATGACTAAAATGCATAATGTGGTTGGGATTTCATAGGGATATTGTGCTTTGCGTATAAGTGGAATATGTGATACAGCACTATGCACTTTATGGGGGGTCTGCCAGGGAGGTAGTCCCCCATATAATTAGGAGTCACCATATGCCCCAGAGAATTCACAAAGTACTATTCACTTTAGAAATCAGGAGTTGCTATGTATTATATGGCATCCTGTGACATTAACTATTATAGAATATCTGAGAACTCAGAACTATGCATTCTGATAAGAGACGTGTTGGCCATCATAATTCCTCCTTTCCACAGAATTAAGAACTACTGCATGCCTCGGGATATCAAGGGGAACTTAGAATTGTAGACCTTTTAGATTCATGCACCTTGAACTTTAGGAATTAACAGCTAATATTCCTCTCTGGGAATGATATATTTAGCATAGACATATGAAGAATAGAATGAATTTCTGAGTAGCTAATTAACCTAATGCATTATGCACTTTAATTTGAAGACAGCGAAGAACGTACTCAGGGTGTGTAATGGTATATATGGCCCCTTCAAGGATCTGAGCAGAGGAGGATTTTTGAGGGTGGAATAAATAGTGTCTGGTGCCTTACATGTATGTACCGAAAAAAAGTACAATGTGAAAAAAAGGGAATATACGTGAATGTCAAACATCAAGTCGAGACTGGTATCAGAATCACTTCTAAAGGCACTTGGGGATGGAGACATTCTGATAGAAACAAGCAATAATTTCACAATAGGAATGTTTTGTAACTGTAAGTGGCTATGGGCTGCTACTATTTAAATTGATGGCATTTTGAAAAGAAAAGAAAAAAGTATTTTATATTTATTTTTAAATAATTAAACAATTGTGAACCGTGTAACACCATCTGTAAAATGTATAGTTATAAAAAAAATCATACGGCAGTGAGACACTTGTAATGGAAATATGCTATGTGGTGATCAGAATACTCACTGATGGGAATATGGTGGAAAGAATGTGCCAATATGAAATGAGGCAAGTTGTCGCTACTTATCTGCTAAATAGTGTAGAGGGGAGGAAATCTAATTATTAAAACATAATCACCAAAATTAGATCTCATTTGGAAAGGACCACTGACTCCGAATCTAAAATTTATAGGATTTTATTACAACCAGGAATAGCTGCACATACAAACACCTTAGTACAAGGTGTAGAAGATAAATGGGCACTAATACAAATGCAAGCCTACATAGGATTCTCATCCGACTCAAAACAAAAAGAATCACTGACTCTAGAAGCATCAAGAAAACAATGGTTAAGCCAATGTCTATATTAGGAATCATTAGTCTAATGAAGAAAAACAACTAGTCTGTCCCTACTCTTACTCTAAGGTGACATCCCTACTTAACGTTTCCCTTCCCAGGCAAGAGAATAAAAGGTGTCAGAAGTGAAGACTTCCTAGGAAGTACATTCACTTAGTCAGAGCTCGATCTAAGATGATCTTTTTAGCTTCCCATCTAAACCTCAACTGCTCAACCCACGGGGCACTGTCCCTAATACAAAATCCCAAAAACGTAGAACACGCCCTTCGGCACACCTCTTCAGCCAGGTCTTCCTCCATTACTTTTCTGACAAAACTTGTCTCGCATCCAACGACGGTTAGCTTGACCTTGGGTCCCAGGCACCTTCTCCGCTGAAAGTATCATCCTCACATTCCAACGTACTTCCCTGTTGGCTTCTCGTAGCATCCTAACTCCTAAACAAAGACCTAGTCTCATTAACGAGCTAAAGGTCCTTGCACCTGCAACAGAAACATGGGAACGAAAACCTTCTCTCTTCTCTAAGCTTTTTCAGCGTTCTACAACCCAAAGCCTTTACCAAGGGAAATCATTTTCTGCCTACAACGTTTAGCTAACATAAGAAAATGAACAGGCCTTTCACCTCAAACGTATATGCGATCAAGCTTTTACAATGTTAAACACATCACTAAATCACACTCTAAGCATTAGTTCATTAATCTCATATACATGAATAAGCAACTTGCACGTGTAACTTTTTAACATAGCACACGTTTAACCTAATACATTGCATTACATAGACTAATCATTATGCATTTACTAAATACTTTCACGATAATCTGCAGCGTTACACTTCATGGAAAGCATCATTACATTTCTAATCACCTCTAGGTTAGACGATTCTAGTAATACAATTCTATAGCACTCTTAGCCTACATCGATTAATATGCAGGTGCTGACTAACGGTGAATATGATGCACCCCTACAAATTTCAGAATAACATGACACTCTATCAGTTCCCCCCTGTCATCACACCATCACACAATTACTCCATTGGAGAAAGAACCGACCTAAACAGTACTTGTTGCCATCCTCCCCTGTCGGAACCTCTCCATATTCTTGAGATTCTGATATTGACTGTCCTGCAGTCTAGCCATTCGCACCTCACTCGCTCTGAGAGCTCTTTCAATTCTGTTTCCTCTGTACCACTTATAAGCTTTGATGAGACCCCACAAGCAGACCACGCAAACTACAACAATAATAAGGGGTTTTAGCACGAATCCAAGGAGCCCCTTTCCCAAACTTGCAAAACAACTTCCCACACGACCAAATCTTTTACCAACCTTTTCCAACACCCCTTCTTCAGTCAAATCCTCAATCTCTTGATGAATCGTGGTAATGTTGTCTATATATCTCTCCAGATCCTTGCTATTATCTGGAATATACGTACAACATTCCTGAACTTTCAATAATTTACAGACTCCGCCCTCTTTTGCCAATAATACATCTAAAGCAAGGCGATTCTGCAAAACCATTGTCCTTATCAATAACATCTCTCCATCCACCAATATCAACGACCTTGCTGTATTCATCGACAACTCATCAACCACAGTCGCCAACCTTCTGATCTTCACATCATTCAAAACCACACTCAAACTTGGTATCATGGCTCCAAACACATCACCAATCACTACTCCCGCACTCGCAGCCCTCCGTACTTTAGAATGATGTCCAGTCTCCAAAAGCTCCAAATCTTCTGCATGATAGATTTTTGGAAAGATAATAGCCAATTAACATGTACCATACTAATTCGCAGGCAACCTCACATAGGCATTCCTTCCACACACGTAATAAACAGTTGGAATCACTTGCACCGAACCTTGCAAAAAGTTTTTAGCAGAATCCTCCATTGTAAAGATATGGTCACACGTACTTTGTCCTACCGAAAACTTTTCATAGTAGGTCTGAGGACGTCTCACACATAACTTACCCTTTTGCACCTGGTCCAATGCTATGGGACCATAACTCCCCTTAGATCTATGTAACCTCTCCTCGTCAGTCCAGTCTACTGGACTATCTCCTATGTTTCGTGTCTGTGTCAGTTTTTTATATCTATCTTCTACTTGGCCTATGAACTGCTTCTCTGTATCTGACAATGAACATGTCAAATTATGTCGGTGAGCATAAGCCGTATCCAGTTCCAAAGACGGTATGAAATACTTCCGGAGTCTGTCCCCTGACTTGTAATAATCGTATTTATTAAAATGCTTGTAAGCTGGAACTTCAGGAAGTACCACATCGTACTTGGAAAAGAAATACTCAAATTGTTTTCTCTCATAAGAGATACTAAGCAGCAAACTGCAAGAAATTCCATATGTTAGTGGAAGGTGATGGTATCTAATACCCTCATCTACAGAAGAAGGTAACTGCATACACACATAGCAGTCCTTCGCATCCATTGCATCCACATATTCGTACAACAGCTTTGCATATGCATTAAGCTTAAAATCACTTCTAGACAGGTCTATGTGAAATCTACGACTCTCTTCGAGTAGCAAAGCTCTTTTAGCTCCTATTGTAACCTCCTTCTGACTAGAGGTGGTAGGTGTAGGTGTCCCCTGTACCTCCCCTCCTGCTCATGTGAAATGACATATGAGGCTACAACTATTACAACTATAGAGACTATCACCAACCCTAAAAGTGTACCTATCACTAATTTAGCCCTACGGTGAGTATTTCCAGAATCTGCCATCTTTGCAAAGTTCTCAAAGCTCTTAGCTCGACAGCAACAAGTAAGAGTCTCTTTCTCTTCCAGATATTGCTCGTCAACCAGTTCAGACGACACTTCAAAAGCTGGAAATCCCCTTGCAATTTTCAGTTCCTTATTTAGTCCACAAAAGACTTCCCTAGCCCTCTTTCGTCGTCTTTGATGGAAAGTCCCTAACTTTATTCTTCTTCCACTCGGGCCTTGGTTATCTTCTTCTTTGGACTTTTATGTACAGCAAAGTTTTTACCTTCAGTCTAGGACAAGATCATCTCCCAAAATCTGTAAGACACCTTGCAAAATGTCAAGACGAAGTACCACTAACTCTTGATGCGGTGGTACAATACTGTAACGCCCTGAACGCCTCAGGATCGTTTAACAGACACGATAATGAGGACGCAACCACTTGTGAAAGGTTAGTTATTTTAATGAAGGCAAAAATAATACAAAGATAAACAAAAGTTATAGTCACTGGAATCCTCCAGGCTAAGTACGTTACCAGCCCACCGCACGGATGGTCCTAACCGTCCTCTGCATATACGCCGATCCCGGCGTATGCCAACAGAGGGCAGAAATGAAATGGCCGACAATGCCAATCGGTAGGCTGTGAGGGGCACGAAGAGTGTTGGGGAGAATCGAGGAGTCAGGGAAACACCCAGCCGGGGTCTCTACCTGAAGGGAGCAGCCGCTCAACCTCTTCCTCAGACTGCACCGGGACGCGGAGTCACCTCCTGGTGATGCGTCACCGATACCCCAATCAAATAGCAAGAAGACTGAACCGAGAGCAGCCGCTCGATCGATCCTGTGGACTTCCGAGTCTGTAACGCGGCAAACACCTCCTGGTGTGCGTTACAGCTGGCAGTCCCTGTATCTCTGGTCTGGCTGGGAGTTACGACTCCAACCAGCAAAAGCGCCACTGCGCTTTGACTCAGCCGAGTCAAGAAGCGAAGCTCAATGGTGGACCGGTAGAGCTTCCGGGTCCTTCACAGGTGACGATGGGGCAAGACACGGCCCAGGGAGTAACGACTCGACCTACCTCCGTTCTTGCCTTACTGGAGCACCACTCCGGAACACTGCTCTTCACGAAGCAGGTACGTCGGTGTAAACACAATATCCGACAGCGTTGTACCTCCCGGTTCCTCCCTTTATAGGGCGTGTTTTCCTTGAGTTATGTAACAGCTCTCCTGTTTACATAAGGGCGTGCTTTCCTTGAGTTATGTAACAGCTCTCCTGTTTACATAAGGGCGTGTTTTCCTTGAGTTATGTAACAGCTCTCCTGTTTACATTAGGGCGTGTTTTCCTGGAGTTATGTAACAGCTCTCCTGTTTACATAAGGGCGTGTTTTCCTGGAGTTATGTAACAGCTCTCCTGTTTACATAACCTCTCAACCGCTAAGCATCCTGGGAGATGTAGTCCGTTTTCGCTGGTTACCGTTTTCTTCCCCTCGCATGACAGGAATTCTTGACAAATACCAAAAGTCGGAAAAACCAGTGTCTCCAAAATCAATTCACGAATCTTGCTCAGAAGTTGTGGATTCGGAATATCGAGAGCCAGTATTCCTTCGATTTCCAACCCTGGAGCCAGTAACAGCACGTCTATTTTCAGGTTCGGAGAATTGCTGATCAGCGTCAAGGACCTCAGCCTCCCCGTGCTCAATACACCTGGCATCAGTCACAGCGTATGTCCACTCTGGTGAGGCGTACCTTTGACACAGCACTCTTGTTCTCCTTGACCACCTCAGATTAGCTCGAGCTTGCTCTTCGTCACTTTGTTCAGGTGCCAATCTCAAGTTCAGCCGCCTCTGACTCACGGGCCAAACTCTCTCTGCTTCTGTGGCACTTCTGCTCTCCCTTTGAGTACCCTGTGCACTACTTCATTCTTCAACAGAATTTGACTCTACTCCACCCACAGCAACACTTTCTCCGTCTGAGTGAAATTCAGGACTTCGATTTGCACAACCCCTTTCAGCTCGATCTAGTGCACAACCAACTGCATCCCTCACAGTTTGGCTTGCCCTCTCAGATGGCCCTGCCACCTCAGCTGGATTTTCATTCACGAGAGGGGCTGTATCTTCCAAGGGTGCTGGAACTCTGCGGGTATGGGTGGCATGCACCCAGTTCGGCAGTCCCCCACACTTCACTGCCGTGTTCGTGACCAGAATTACCTGGTACAGACCACGCCAACAAACATCCAGGCAACTCTTCCTCACGTGTTTACGCACAAGCACCCAATCTCCCGGGCACAAATCATGGCACAGGTCACTTGCGTCTGGAACAGTTGCTGCTTGCACCTGCTGGGATACAGAACGGACTACGTCAGCCAGTCCTTTACAGTAGTCGAGAATCAAGTCATCAGTGATGTTAATCAAAGCAGTGGCAGGTATCGCTGGTACTCGCATTGTCCTCCCCATCAAAATTTAATGTGGTGACAACCCAGTTCTCCTATCAGGAACACTATGAAGGCTCATGAGGACCAAGGGCAGTGCGTCAGGCCATTTCAGGGACGTTGAAGAACACACTTTTGCCATCCGCGCTTTCAAAGTCCCATTAACTTGTTCCACAATCCCAGAAGCCTCTGGTCGATAACTGCAATGCAATCTCTGATCCACATTCAAGGCAGCACAGAGCAATTTCATGATTTCGCTATGGAAGTGTGTCCCTCTGTCTGACTCCAAAGAGGTCGGAAAACCAAACCTCGGGATAAGCTCTCTCAGCAACAGTTTAGCTACAGTGAGTGTGTCACACCTACGTGTCGGGTAAGTCTCCACCCATCTTGAAAATTCACATACTACAACTAAGATGTACCTCAACCCATTGCACTTCTGCATCTCAATGAAGTCTAACTGCATCCTATTGAAAGGCCCTCCTGACCTCCCAATGTGACTTAAAGTCACAGCAGTTCTCTTTCCTGCATTCATCTGCTGACATGTAACACACCTCTGACATACAGCTTCAGCAACTGCACGAAACTTCGGATTGTACCATGTCTGTCTGAACACGCGCACCATTGTATCTCTGACAAGATGTACTGCACCATGTATCAATCTTGCCATTGGACTCAACAGACATTCCGATAGTACAGCTCGTCCATCACTCGAAACCCACACATCCACATCTCCCTTCTCACATCCCAATCTTATCCAGCCATCCCTTTCTTGATCAGAAACCTCATCCTGCAATCGTTTTAGCTCCTCCCATGTATCGGCCATGGCTAACATCATGCTGAGATCGGTTCTTTCTTGGCTTTCTGCAGTATTTCCTCTAGTAAATATGCATCCTTGTTCTGCACAAAACCGGGCAACTTCATCAACGTAGTTATTCCCCATAGATACAAAGTCACTTGCCTTGGAATGGGCCGAACATTTGACAACAGCGATCTCTTTCGGACATTGCAATGCTTCCAACAACTGCCTCACATATTCCCCATTTCTGATGGGCGAACCGGAAGATGTCATAAACCCTCTCTGTGACCATAACTGTCCGAAATCATGAACAACACCAAACCCGTACTGACTATCGGTATAAATCGTTATCCGAATCTGATCAGTAGCCAAACAGGCACGGGTCAAGGCAATGATTTCAGCTACCTGTGCGGAGTGTACTCCCTCTATGTCAATGTCAAATACTTTTGTAAAGCGCAACAAATCACCAAAAGGTCTCAGGGCGCTAGCAACCAAGGAAAAAAAGAAGACGGACAGTAACTGAAAATGCTCAAGTACCTAGATTTTTTGGTAGAAAAGCCAAGTCTTCAGCTTTCTACGAAAGAGAAGATGGTCTGTTAAGACCCCATTGCGGACCGTCCGAATGCGTGGTTGAGCAAGAAGAAATCTGGTGCTGGACCTCAAAGAACGTCCTGGAACATACCATTGAATTTTTTTGCCAGATATAGTGGACCAGCTCCATGCATTATCTTATGGGTGAGACTTAGGATTTTAAAGCACCCTCTTTGGCGAACCGAAAGCCAATGCAGAGTTTTAAGAGTAGGGGCAGAGGGAGAACGGGAAGGAAGATTGAGAACAAGTCTGGCGGCCGTGTTCTGGAGGATCTGGAGCCTGGAAAGTAGATCTTGGTTAAGTGCAGTGAACAGGGCATTACCATAATCCAGGCGACTGATAATAAGACCCTGGACCAAAGGTTTCCTTGCTTCAATGGGTAACCATTTAAAGATCTTTCGAAGCATGCGCATAATCCCAAAACAAGTCCCAAGCACTTGGTTTATATGAGTCTTCAAGGACAAAGAGTTGTCAATTGTAATGCCCAGATTTCGGACTGCTAGCTTGGGCGAGGGGCAGGTGCCCAACTCTAACGGCCACCAGTCACATGTCCAAAGCTGTTCCGCTTTCCCAAATAGAATAACCTCCGTCTTACCGCCGTTCAATTGAAGCATATTTAGGCTCATCCAGTCACTGATCCGAATCATACAGCTCTTAAAACGGGCTTGAACGTCAACTTAGTCAGAGTCACAAGTAACTAGCAGCTGAGTATCATCGGCATAAGATAATGTTTCAAAACCATAAGACCTGATGATATCAGCTAGAGGTGTTAAATAAACGTTGAACAGCATAGGGCTAAGAATAGAGCCCTGCGGAACCCCGACTGTTACTGGATACGTACAGGATACAATCCCATCCACAGAAACCGTAGTGAAACGATCTGCCAGATAACTCTCGAACCAGTCCAAGGCCTTCCCTCTAATGCCCACCTCCCACAAACGATGTAACAACTTGTGCTAAACAAGCAGCTTCAACCACCCCAGTGATGGTACATACAGCAAACGCTGCTCTCAATCGACCGACATTGTTTCTTAGACATGAACCGTCCACAAAGAAAATTTCATCAGGGTCAATGAGCGATTCATCAACAATGTCTGGTCTCGGTTTGGTGCACAGTTCAGTCACATCGAGACAGTCATGATCCTCACAATCTTCACCATCTGCATTTGGGATAGGCATCAATGTTGCGGAATTCAAAACAGAGCACCTTTTTAAAGTCACATTTTCTGCAGCAAGTATAACTTGCTCATAACGTGTCAATCGATTATTTGTAAGGTGCTGTGTCTTGGTCCTCGTCATCAACAGTTCAACAGAATGTGGCACATAAACTGTAAGTGGATGTCCCATCACAATTCTCTCGCATCTTTCAATACTGACACCTGTTGCAGCAACGGATTTAAGACATCCGGGCAACGCAGAAGCTACTGGGTCTAGAGTAGCTGAAAAGTAGGCAACTGGTCTACCGACACCTCCATGACTCTGAGTCAGGACTGACAATGCACAACCTTCTCTCTCGCAAAAGAACAATGTGAATGCCTTGTTGTAGTCTGGCATTCCCAAAGCTGGAGCGCAACACAGGGCTTCTCTCAGCCTCAAAAATGACCTCAAGCAGTCTTCGTCCCATGGTACAGGATCACTCACATCTTTGTGCGTCAGCCGTTGCAAGGGCTTCGCTTCAAAGGAGAAATTTGGAATCCATTGGCGACAATAGCCAACCATCCCCAAGAACATTCTGACTTCTCTCTGAATGGTGGGCACAGCCATATTCATGATGGCCTCAATACGATCTTGTGACACCTTCCTCTTGCCCTTCTCAATCCTGTGTCCCAAATACTGCACTTCACTCAAACATAACTGCAATTTGCTCGGAGACACCTTGTGTCCATTCTCTGCCAAATGATTCAGTAAGGCAATTGTATCGATCCTGCAAGCATCTTCAGTTTCTGAAGCAACGAGCAGATCGTCAATGTACTGCACCAGAACGGAGTCCTGCGGCAACACTAAACCTTCAAGATTCTTCTTCAAGATCTGATTAAAGATTGATGGGCTCTCCGTATACCCCTGTGGGATACGACACCATGTTAACACACGATTCTCCAGCCGGAAAGCAAAAAGAAATTGGCTTTCCTCGTGGAGTGGTATCAAGTAGAATGCTTGACACAGATCAATCACTGAAAACCACTTCCCATGGAATTTGAAACAGTATCACAGATGGATTCGGTACCACCGGAAAACATGGAACAACTATCTCATTGACCTTTCGCAGGTCCTGCACAATCCTGAATTTCCCACTTGGTTTCTGTAGTCCCATTATAGGTGAATTGCATGGGCTACCCATGATCTCTTTCAGAATTCCCTGCTTGATCATAGACTCGATTACAGGTTTGATCCCTGCAATTGTCTCAGGTGATAAATTGTACTGGGGCGTCCAAGGAAATTCTACATTCGGCTTGACCTGAATCTTCACGGGCTCTACACCTTTGACCAATCCGATCTCTTCTCCACTGAGATCCCACACATCAATTGACACAGAATCCCTCAGATCAAGTGGAAGCTCCTCCACTGTCAGCGCCGGGTACATTTCTATACACACACGCTGATTTGCAACCTTAAAGGTCGCATCATCATCCTTTGTCTGTACTTCAACTCCCTTCGGTGTGCAATAGATGGTGCCATTCAGCCTTCACAACAGATCTCTTCCTAACAGGCAAACTGGACTCGAGTCGCACACCACGAACTGTGTCGATCTTTGAAAGTTCCTATTCTCACCGGATTTGGCTCGGTCAGTGGGCTAGTCAGTTTCTTATTTGCTACACCAACAACTTGGATTGATTGTCCCGAGAGGGGTAGGTTGGGGACTACTGCTGATCTTACAGTAGACCGGGTAGCACCAGTGTCAACCAAAAAGGTGGTAGCGTGACCATCAACATCTGCTTCCACAAATGGTCCTCTCTGGTCTACCTCTAAGACTGCTCCTAGTGTGCAGTCTTCCTCCCCTCTCAGGCACTGTCATGCCAATGGATCTGGGCCGAACTCCTCACACCCTTCGAACAAGGGTATCTGTTGGTAAGTTTGAACTCCTTGCTGAACGTTTTGAACCCTAGGTGGCTGAGGAACTTGCACTTGCGGACTATTAGTCCCCCCTTTCACCATCCTAGGTCTAGTCACAGTGGGAACCATTTCAGATACAGGTACCTGAACTATCTCCACTTCTTGCTGCACCTGATTCATCGGGTTCAAGGGATCCTCGCATTTCCAGTGTCCAACCTGGTGACAAAGATGACACGCATTGGTCTTTTTCAATGTCGCCACATCCATTCCTGTCTTAGGATCAACTGACTTTGGTCTTCCTTGATCTTGGACATTCTGCTTCCTTCCTAACGTTCCTCCATTAGGCTGTCCCTGAGCTGTTTGCATCTGAACGAGCATCAATTTGTCTTTCAACTTCCTGTGCTTCGATTCTATCTCATCACTACAGTACCTGGCATACCGTAAAATCTCATCCACCGGCTTATTCGGCCAACAAATCAGATGCTGCTGTATCATGAGGCTAACCTCTGGCCTCAATCCCAACATAAACTTCGAAACAAACTGACCCATGTCTTTTGTATCCAATACATCTAATCCACTGTGCTGCCTAAAGGCCTGCAAGAGTCTCTCATAAAACTCATGAACCGTCTCCTTTGGTTCTTGCACTGTCCGATCTATCTTAACCCAATCAATATCCTGAGGTGAAATTTTCGACTTCAACCATGTGATCACCTGTTCGAACTTCTTCATAACTATGGGTGACGGACCATTTGAAACTGGATCCCTGTCAGGCTCTGAAGTTGGCCACTCAACAGCGATTTTACATGCCGACCATAAGTCACTCGGGTCCACAATGTCAAACAATGTATTCAAGTCGACCCACAACACCTTTGAAATCTTGACAAACCGATCAACCTGCTTACACCACTCCACAGGCTTCTCCCTCAAACGGGGAAAGTCGTTCGTAAATGCAGCCAAATCACCCCTACTCCAAGGCACATGCACATATCCTCCATTCTGTACCTCTCGTAAAGGGAAATTTCCTACATCCATCATCCCTCCCCCTGGGGGTGGCGTCTCCCCAATTGTCCTTCTAGAACTCTTCTTCTTGGACCACATTTCTTCCCACTTATCACGCATGTTCCATGCACGCATTGCTATAATCAAATCTTTGATATGGGTCCTCAATCCCATGACCCTCTTCTCTTCCAATTCTTGATCGCTATAGTGCAATCTATGACTTCCCTGCAATGACTTCGTTTTAGACAGGTCCACATCATACTTCTTAGCCAAATCTGACAACTTCTCATGTGCAGTTCTTGCCTTGCGAGTCACATCCTTCGCTACAAAAAGTAACTCATCTTGCTCGTACATGTACGTTCTTTCAAGAGGCAAATTTCCACTTATTATTTCATCTACATCTGCTTTCAACCTTACTACATCTAACATTCTCCCTTTCAGGGCTCCCTTCAGTATTTCTCGACATGCAGCTCCATTCCGTTCATCATAATCGCATTCTCGTTCCCGAGATCTACTCTCTTCTGATATGCTCATGGGAACAGAACGATTTGCTACAATGCCTCGTTCACTTTCTACAGTCCTCTCACTCTGATTCTGATTTCTCGCTGGCGGTGCCCATATCCGCAAATCTGATATTGACTCAGCCAAAGACCTCGGCCTCACTGATCTCGAATCCCCCTGTCCCCTAGCGGAGTCTGATATAGCTGGCAATGGTGTACTCCATTCTATAGGCTTTGGAGTCTGCTCCATTCCACTCACTGATCCATTTCCCTCCACCACACTCCTCGCTCCTACAGCTGACTGTACTGAACTTCCAACCCTCTCTGGATCTGGGTCATAAATAGAAACAATGGGTCCAATGGTAACCGGTACCTTTAGAGCATCCGGCAGCCTCACCCCTCTCCCAGCCTCTGTGCTGGCTACAGACTGATTTTTCATACTCTCGGTTCCTGTCGAAATTTTCCCGTCTACTCTCATCTCTGACTGAGTCGGTAATCCACTAGTCCCTTCCACTTGAGCCGACTTCCCTTCATAGGAATCTGGATTATATGGAGGTGGCCTCTCAGACAACAACCTCTCTAATAGGCTGTCATCTGTATCACTGTCATCGTCATCCACACTCTTTGCCTTCGAGCCATCGGTCTTTACCAATAGTGGATACAACCTGTCTCCCTCTATTGTTTGTACTCTCCACCTTTTCTCTTCTGCGTCCCACCTCGCATCTTGGAATGCCTTAATTGACTTCTTCACCCTTTCTTGACCTCGATCTCTTTTCCTATCATGCGCTGCTCTAATCCATGCATGCAATGCCTCAAACTGAGTTGGTCTCTGCAAAGGTCGTAGTGCCGCCATCACAGATTTCAATTGATACAACACTTCCTACCTGAAGGAGCCATATCGTGGGAAAGCCAATTCTCCCTAGCCTTGGGTCATTTTATGCCAATTTTCAAGCCAAATTATGGTATGCAACCCCACATTTCTTGACATATAATGCGTCGGAGTGTCCTCGGGAGAGGCTTCTTCTCCCCCACAAGTAACCACATGTTTGTCATCTCTACATAATTCTCGGAAAACCTTAAAACATTTCATGATGAACAGTTTTCACTCGCGCACGATGTTTTCGTTCACTTCCTGATATCAGATCCACCAATAGCAGCGCGGCTCACACCAACCGACCTATCGCAGCGCGACACCTTCTGACGTCACTTTTCCTCTGCTCGCAGCAGTTCCCCTCCTTCACAATTTACGTCTCACCCTTGCATTCGTCCCAGTCACACGCTGAAATAACCGTTTGTCCCAAACAAGTTACTTCTCTGACTGTCCGTCCACAGTCTCTCGAAGTTGTCGACCTCAACTGGCAACTGTCTGTCCGCAAAACGACTGAACAATCGCCTCTGATAGGTCACAAATGCTCAAATTCCACGTACAACAACCCACGACCAGCGGTGGTTCCTCACGCACTCCCACATTCGCACCCCCTATCTCGGTCTGGGTAATCGATGACGTCTCACGATCCCCTTTCGGTGGTCAACAAAATCTACCACGGGTGTCTTCTACACAACAATCACTTAAGCTACTCGTCGAGCCTAAGATTTTCCCCGGGCTGCGCGCACTCACAGCCTGATCTCACAATCACTCAACACTCACTCCAACTCCGCAAGACATCACACAACAAATCAACACCGCAATCTACAAACATCTCACCCTATTCATACTTACTCCTCCACAAACTGCTGCTTTCCGCCGCACTGCTGCTCTCCGTCATTCTCCATCAACCGCCGTCGTCCGCTGCTCGCCATCCGATGAGTCACCATCACTAGACTTCTAAGGGCCTCTAAAATCTCTTATCCTGATCTAGATCTCCCCTCACTATCAGAGATAACCATCCTACTCTGCTACCAACTGATAGGACCGGATTCTTCCCTACCTGTTTAACTCCAAGAATCCTCTCAGGTCACCAGGATCTTTTTATCTGCTAAATAGTGTAGAGGGGAGGAAATCTAATTATTAAAACATAATCACCAAAATTATATCTCATTTGGAAAGGCACCACTGACTCCGAATCTAAAATGTATAGGATTTTATTACAACCAGGAATAGCTGCACATACAAACACCTACAAGGTGTAGAAGATAAATCGGCACTAATACAAATGCAAGCCTACGTAGGATTCTCATCCGACTCTAGAAGCATCAAGAAAACAATGGTTAAGCCAATGTCTATATTAGGAATCATTAGTCTAATGAAGAAAAACAACTAGTCTGTCCCTACTCTTACTCTAAGGTGAAATCCCTACTTAACATTTCCCTTCCCAGGCAAGAGAATAAAAGGTGTCAGAAGTGAAGACTTCTTAAGAAGTACATTCACTTAGTCAGAGCTCGATCTAAAATGCTATTTTTAGCTTTCCATCTAAACCTCAACTGCTCAACCCACGGGGCACTGTCCCTAATACAAAATCCCAAAAATGTAGAACACGCCCTTCTACATACCTCTTCAGCCAGGTCTTCTTCCAGTACTTTTCTGATGAAACTTGTCTCGCATCCAACGACGGTTAGCTTGACCTTGGGTCCCAGTCACCTTCTCCACTGAAAGTATCATCCTCACATTCCAACGTACTCCCCTGTTGGCTTCTCGTAGCATCCTAACTCCTAAACAAAGACCTAGTCTCATTAACAACCTAAATGAACTTGCACCTGCAACAGAAACATGGGAACAAAAACTTTCTCTCTAAGCTTTTTCAGCGTTCTACAACCCAAAGCCTTTACCAAGGGAAATCATTTTCTGCCTACAACGTTTAGCTAACATAAGAAAATGAATAGGCCTTTCACCTCAAACGTATATGCGATCAGGCCTTTACAATGTTAAACACCTCATTAAATCACACTCTAAGCATTAGTTCATTATTGTCATATACATGAATAAGCAACTTGCACTTGTAACTTTTTAACATAGCACTCGTTTAACCTAATACATTGCATTACATATACTAACCATTATGCTTTTACTAAATACTTTCACAATAATCTGCAGCATTACACTTCACGGAAAGCATCATTACATTTCTAATCACCTCTAGGTTAGACGATTCTAGTAATACAATTCTATAGCACTCTTAGCCTACATTGATTAATATGCAGGTGCTGACTAACGGTGAATATGATGCACCCCTACAAATTTCCGAATAACATGACGCTCTATCACTACCGATTCATATGGGTCACTAAAGTAGAGAAAGGACTGGCATTTAATGGTTACACACCGTGTAGTTCGGTCAGAATTAAAACAATTATTTATGTGTCTTTGTGAGAAAAATTGGAGTTTGCACATAATAGAATAAAGAAAAATTGGGACAATACCGCTCGGATGCTAATTTTCCATTCAGTGCCGCTGCATTAGGTGTTTTATACATATTTCCTACTAGCAGTCACCAGTAGGTAGTTGTAGTTTTGACCTAGTTTCCATAGGAAGAGCATTTTTTCATTTGCTAATATCTTTGGCCTCTTTTGATGAATCTTTGCAACTTTTTCAAAATGAATACACTACTCACTTCAGCTGCTATGTTGAACAATTCAAGGTGATCCGTCAAGTGGGGCTATGAAAAAGTGGGGGTCCCAAAACACCTTTTCTCCATGTTAATTTTCATGAGAAACTTTAGACACGGCTACAGTCCGAACTGCTGAACGGAATGACACCAGATTTGGTTCAGAAAGCACTCTATTTGTTAAATGGTATAAATCCGTTCAGTAGTTCCTGAGAAATGTAAAGATTTCTCAGATATACCACTGAAGCCGTGGAGGATCTGCAAACCCTTCCGATCTCGTGCCTCAGATCTGATAGGCTGGCAACATTCCAAACCAGGAAGTGCTGGCAGCCATCTTGTGATACGGTTGATCCGAGTCACAAGCAAAAATGTTAAAAAAAAAAAAAAGGGATCAGGGTAGAAACACCCTGACCCCCACACCTCTTGAAGGGGTCCCACAAAATTATGGAGGGCCCTCCGCTGTCCCAGGGACCGCCGGCCCCTGGAGCTGATTTACTGAAATGTGGGGGGCCACGCGGCCCCCCTGCAGCCCCAGGGACCGCCAACACCTCGGCCTAATATATAAAAATGTGGGGTGGCCACACGCCCACCTGCTGCACCAGGGACCACCACCTTCCCAGAGCTATATCAAAATATGTGTGGGGGCTTCAGCCCCCCACACAGCCCCAGGGACTGCCAACTCTCCGGGGCCCTGCAGAAGATAAGAGGGGGGCAAAGCGGACCCCCTCCAGGAGCCCTGCATGGCCCTGGGGAAAGCCACCCTCCATGGCCGGCTCCAGTAATGTCCCGGGGTGCCCACCCTTGGGACATTGCAGTTTCCTAAGGGATTGCATCCCATAGCAAATAGTATGCTCAGCTTTGAACAAATGAGAGCATTATGCTCTTGCTTGTTCAAATCGGAGCACAGTTTGCTTTTTACAACCAGGGAGCTGCATGTCAGCTGATGCCTGAGTGTAAAAAGCAATGCTGGCTCCCGCAGGAGGCGGGAGCTGGCCGGGACCGCGGGGACCTTCAGGCTCAGACGCAGTCCCTAACCAGCTGGCCAGGCCCTGGGGCATGGGGTCCCCGGGGCCGAAAATGGCCTGGGAGGGTGGAGAGCTCAGCCCACCTCCCTTCAAGATTTTTTTTTAAAATGGCCATGCCCCAGGGAATGAGGTCCCCAGGGCCAAAATTGGCGGCAGGAGAGGGGCTGTGTGGCCCCCATCCTTTGAAAAAAAAAAAGAATATAAAAAGAGTTAGGCCCCGGGGTAAGGGTCTCTGGGGCCCAAAATGGTTTAGGGAAGGGGGGCCACGCAGCCCCCCTTCCTAAATAATAGGAAGAAAAAAAAAGCTGGCAAATCGCTGAGGCCCTGCCCCTTTTCTCCACTACTCTGCAAATGTGCCTCCCGGCCTGTTCCTGGTTGGGGATGAAGTCCCCTTGGCTGCTGAGGGCTATTAGGGGCAAACATGGCCTCCTCTGTTGCTTCTAGTAAGCCCCACACAGTGGGATTACTGAGAGGTGGTTAGAGGCCACGCCCCCTTTCTCCACCACTCTGCAAATGTGCCTCTTGGCGCACTGCTGGTGGGGGGGTGAGGCCCCTTGCCTCCTGAGGGCCTCAGAACTAAAGGTTACTTCATCTCCCAAGCAGCAGTGTGCCAGGAGGCATATTTGCAGAGTGGTGGAGAAAGGGGGTCTGGCCACCAAAAACCTCTCAGCAATTCAGCGTTACGGGTCTTACTGGACGTAACAAGAGGGCTGGTTGACTTCCACGGACCCTCAAGAGCCAAGGGGACTTCATCTCCCTACTAGTATTGTGCCATGAGGCACGTTTGCAGTGGTGGGAAAGCGGAACGTGGCCTCCTACAATGTCTCAGCAATCCTGCTGTGTGGGACTTACTGGAGGTAGCAGGAGGGGTAGTTGGGCCCCAAGGACATCCTTGGGGGCCAACTACCCTCCTGTTACCTCCAGTAAGTTCCACACAGCGGGATTGCTAGGAGGTCTTTGGAGGCCATGCCCTCTTTCTCCACCACTCTGTAAACGCGGCTCTGTTCGTGATGCACTAATGGTTGGGGGATGAAGTCCACTTTACTGCTCAGGGACCTCAGGTGCCAAGAAGCCCTCCTGCTACCTCCTGTAAGTCCTACATAGCGGGATTCCTGAGAGCTGTTTGGAGACATAACCCCCTTTCTCCACCACGCTGCATACAAGATCACTAGTTGAAAAACCATAGAAATTCACTGAAAACACCAAAGGTATACAGGGACGTTATAGTTAGCAAATAGAATTAACAAAAACATAGAAATTCACTGAAAAAACTAAAGGTTACAGGGGTGTTATATTTAGCAAATACAATTTAAGAAAAACCTTAGAAATTCAGTGAAAAAAACAAAGGCTACAGGGACGTTATAGTTAGACTGACATTTTACTCATATAAAACCAGAGAACTTCAGCTGTTATAGTTACTTGAGTTAACTATAACTTGCGGCCCTGCAATGCACTGCTTATGACCTGACATATTACATCACTCATGACATAATCAGTGACATCACTGATTACATCTAAAATGACATCAGTGATGACATCATCTACAGCATCTCAGATCCACAGCATCTCTAACCATTCACAAACCCATACCAGTAATTACATACCCACTCACTGATTCATAGATCTACACACACATCCACTTGCTCACCCATACTGCCACTCAGACACACACTCACTCACTAATACAGCGATTGACATATCCACTCATACAGCCATACAGGCACCCACATACTGAATGATTCACCCATAGAACTACTCACACATCTTGACACTCTCCCATACAGTCAATCACACAGCCTCTTACTCACCTAAGCAGTTACACAAACCCACTTACTTACTCATACAAATTGTAACACGTACTCACTCATCTATAGTCATTGACAGAAGCATGCACTCATCTATATAGCCACTCTCATATTCAGTCACTCACACATACAGTCATATACCCCGTCATTCACCTATACTGCCTTTCACATACCCAATTACTCACCCATACTGACACATGCACTCAATCACCGACACAGCCCTACAGACTTGTTAAGTTCTTTAAGGAGTTCTTGTATTAGTTGCATTGCAGGTTCTTATTCTGCAGGGCTAAAAAAGCGTTTTATATTGGTGCGCTGGGCATGCAACAACACCAGGCAACAGCATAATAAATAGTTAAACAACTCAGTTTTATCACTGCAGAGCCTCCAGTTGACTATCCTGGAAAGGGAGGGCCAATGTGGGCTCCTTTCTTTGATCTAGAGGCCCATCAACCTTGCAGCAGTGATTTGCAAGCTTTCCCTATCGCCCACTGAAGGTATGGTTGTGGGCGCGCACAGGGTGGATGCTTGTTGACATCGGATGTAGCTACAGCTCCTAGTACCGGTATGCTATTAAGTTTGGCTATGTCACTTAGCCTTGACAATGATTTTGTCTATTTTTTCAAGATGGTTTTAAGTGCTATATGTGAGAGTAGGATTTTGTTCAATTCGGACAGGTCTATTTGGAGGGTATCGAGTGATTTATTTAGATAGATGACCCAGGGGCTCTTTAATTCAAAGATATACCAGAGAGCTGATTCCAGAGTTTGGGCCAGGCCTTAATGATCCTGTAGTAATATTTTAGGAAGTTACTCATATTAGTCCACATTTGGCCCTCCAGGCCAAGTTCCAGTCCAATCATACAGCCTCTTATGTATTGGGCAGCCTAAAGATCCTCTTATACACTTTAAGTTGAAGTTTATCCATTGTTTTAGTAAATTGTCCCTGTGAAGCTTTGTGGCCATAATTGATCACCGGTAGGAGGGATGCACTGAGTAACCATCATACTGGGGCTGGAGAAGGGCTTTCTAATATAGTGCTGTGCTGGCAGAGTCTGGTGATAATCAGATCGGTCTTTGCTTTAAGGTGGCTCAAGTGGGTTTTAGTTCCTTCAATTGTGGACAGCCACACTCCCAGATAGTTATATGATTTTGTCGCTTTAAGTTTAGAGGACCCGGGCTCAAGTCGTTAATTAGTTTCTTGGTCGTTCTCCCAAAGACGATGGCATTTGTCTTTGTCTCGTTTGGCGACATTTTATTTATCTTATTGTACTTATGGAGAGCATTTATAGCGTTCTGGATCCCAATTCTGAAGTGGTCCAGAAGAACAATATCATCTGCATTTTGTAATTTCGTGACCCTGGCGTCTCCAATTTTTGGCAGGATCAGATTAGAGTGTTTTAGAGCCAAAGACATATATGTGGTATAGTGGTATACAGATTAAATAACAAGGGAGTAAGGACACAGCCTTGCTTAAGTCCATTTTCCGTTAGGATTTGTTATGACCATTTGAGACAGCTTGACAGTCGGCCAGGTCGAGGTGTATAGTGATATTATTGCCCGTAGCAAGGTATTCGGAATGCTCAAACTCCTTAATTTCCTCAACAGTTATTTCTGTCCACTGATTCGAACGCAGCGGAATAGTTGACGAAACATGCAGCGAGAAGGGGCTGCTTCTGGTTGGTGGCTTGATGTATTAGATAGCAAAGTGCAACTATGTTATCCGGGGTTAAAGAGTTCTCCCTAAGGTTAGTTTGGCAAAACAGAACTATCTCATTTGCTTCTGTTGAGCACTCAAGATCTTTTAGAATGGCTTCAGTATCAAGAAGGGCCATTAGGCGATAGATGGCTGGATCGTGCCTGTCTCCTTTCTTGAATATTTGATGTAAAATTGAGCCCCTCCAGCTCTCAGGTACCTGGCATGTAACTGAGCATGTGTGATACAGTGGGAGGAGTATGATAGCCACAGGTCGATGTCATCCTTAAAGACTTGAGCTGAGATGCCGTTTGGGCCTTGCGCAGCCGTTGCTTTGATTTTATGCAAGGTTTTTGAAATAGCATTGGCCATGAACATTGGCCCATGTTCGGGATGTCGACTGAAGCGCATGATTTTCTCCCGGAGAAGACACTTGTTTTTGCTACGTATAACTTATTTATGTGCTCTGTCCACTGGGATTCATCAACCACATACATTTTTGGGCTCTCCAGATGGCCTTCCGAATATGTTTTTTTTTTCGTGGCTAGGTGTGTTTCATAAAAGCCGGATGTTACTGTTGGACTTGTTGTCAAAGTTTCTTAAAAGCAAAGTAAATGAAAGTTCACTATGAGCGAGCATGCAAGGAAAGATTTAAGCAGCCTGGGCAGCCCAGCAACATTCCATGATCATATCTTTAGATGTTGTTTACTTTCAGAGGCTTGATTGCTGGTGCTCGGAGCAATTCTGAGTGTCGCTGGGTAACACAGACGATAGCCAGCTCCAGTCTGTGTTACACATACTCTTGGTTAGTTCCAGTGCAACTCTCCTGACTGGACGCCTTGGGCCAGATGTACAATGTGATTTTGCAAGTGCAAATAGGTTTGCAACCCGTTTGCGCATACAAAATAACTGTGGGCCATGTACAAACACTATTTTGCGAGTCGCAATAAATCGCCACTCGCAAAATAGTGTTTTGCAACTCGCTATTAGGAAGGGGCGTTCCCTTCCTAATAGCGAACGCAAAGCCATGTACCAATGTTTTGTGACCGCAATTGCGGACGCAAAACACTCACAATTTACCGCCCTCTTCAAGAGGGTAGTAATGCATTTGCAAAAATGAAGGGGTCCCCAGGCGATCCCTTCTCCTTTGCAAATGCAGGCAACAATATTTTTTAGGGGCAGGCAGTGGTCCCAGGGCCCGTGCCTGCCCTAAAAAAATGAAATGCAAGCGTTATTTTTCTTTTTTTAAATGCATACAGTTTTCCTTTCAGGAAAACTGGCTGTATTAAAAAAAAACTGCTTTAATTAAAAGGAGTCCCAGACATGGTGGTCTGCTGAGCCCAGCAGGCCACCATTCCTGGGAGGCATCGAAATTCCTTCTCTGATTTGTATTGGCTGATCTTTACTAAACAAAGTCTTTAACAATTTCATTATCTTCATAGTTTTGTTTTTAGTTCTGTAAATTCGTATTAGTAAATAAATCTACAATCTCCCTTCCTTGTTATGTTTCCCTTCTTCCAATCAAAGTTATTTTACACTGTCCAAACTCAGCGCGACTCACACTAACTAACATATAGCAGCACGACACTTTTGGTGATGTATACTCACCACTGACCAATACCAGAGCAACTCTTTGTTACGTCATTATCACTCCTTCTACTGACCCTCCCTTTACAAAATCAGCATCAATGTCTTTTAAAGTCTTCAATGAACAATTACAAACTACATAAGCTTGTCTGCTCCACTAAAAGAAACGCGAAAGTATTTCATGTACTCTAAGAAATCTCTACACTCCAGCACAGTCTCGACCAGCACGATTATGATCTCTTACAAGTGGAAAAATTCTCAAGACTTCACCAGTTGCGCTTTCTGAAGCGACCCAAATAAAATTCCACTACTTCATTCAACAAAGTTCCCTGTGCAGTAACTTCCAGTTTGACGACCGCCTAGTACCACTTTACCAGCAGACAACGCACAAAAAGCTTAGTGTATGCCACACTAAGACAGCTCGTAGGCTTATCCCGGGATCTCAGGCCAACGACGGACTTGTCAATTCCATTGAGATTCAACAAACCGCAACGTACTTAAAGGTATGAACTCACATATATCATTGACTGTTTAGCTATCTATCCACACCAACCACTATACCATAGTCAGAAGCGTAACTCTAATGATGGGCTCATAAGTCATCATCTCACATGTAGCAATATTAAAGGTCCTCCGATTAATCTTTGGTAGAGCTAAAAGGGACTAAGCAATGAAAGACGGATTGCTATTTCTCCATGAGGACCTACAATGAAGAAATACGCTAAACATTTGTCATTATAAAGATATCCAAATATCTCAATAACTCTTAAATAAAGACAGACTCTATTCTTTTCTATTAGTTTTCTTATTTCATAATATGAATGGTCAATCACAAACACGATATAACTAGAATGTCATTAAATGGTTCATAGAATACAGAATAGATTCACAATAATCATCACAGTTCATTCATGAAACATCAGAAAATCAGCTATAGAGCAATGAGAGAAAGAGAAAAACATCACTGAAACAACAGCTCACTTACAAGATGAAATACTAATGCACAGCGTGCAATAGGTTTGAAAGACTAACTCCACAACCGTTAGAGTATAGCAGAGGTAGCACCATCAGCCGATGATGTGCAAAGTCTCTAGGATTGGTCTCTTTGGAGCTGGATCTGCCAGCCAGAGAGTCAGGAATCAGCACGGAATGCAGCATACCACGAACGCAGGACAGAACGCAAGAGGTGGTTCGGGGTGGTAAAGTAATGGTTTTCTATCTACAAAATTATTTAAATGTTGATGAAATTTTAATATAGGCAATGTGTATTATTGCATATTTCTGGGTACGGTATGATTCTCAAGTGTTATGGAGTAAACAAGAGAGACAAAAAGTTAATTTTAAAACACGCTAGTCAAAACTGGAGTTAAAGTAAAGACACTTCAGTGGGTTGAGGCTTTTAGGAATGATTTCTTGAAACATTTGTACCCAGTGTTGCAACTCGAACCATTACTTTACCACCCCGAACCACCTCTTGTCATTATATGGGGCCATGCCCCCCCAAAAAATATACTTTTGGCTACGGTCCCGGTGAGAAACTACCAGAAACAGCAGCAGGGGTCCATAGGCCATCTGGGCAGAAGAAATGTTGGCACTCTTTGACTGTAAGGACGAAGCCGCAGTGACCCCAGGAGAACCTAGGGTCTGTTTTATGGTGCACTTAGGGTATAGAGGTGTGTGGAACTCACTCTGCTTTGGATCCTAAGAGGTTGTTAGGCAACCTAGTTGAGAAACTGAAATATTCGAACACATTATGCCAATTGCCTTACATAAAACGGAAAAAGAGTTAAAGAGTTAAAGCCAGCTGTACAGGAGGATTGGGGGCCCTAAGGGAATTTATGATAGCTTGTGTGCATATTGCATAATAAAACATACTGCAGCAATCATATGATCAAAATTAGATAGAATTTAAATATGACTTTACAATGGATATGGGGTTTCTTACCCAAACTTTCTCAGCAAAATGGTGGCAAATAACACATGGTTCAACGTTACAGATAAAAACTGTTTTTTATTAAAGATGACTCATAGGTGGGGTGGCTGGTTCTAGTACATTTTATAGCCCATGTGCTCAAAAGCAACTGTGCACTGTAATTGAATTTTAACCTGAATACAATAAAACAAATGAGCTCAATAAACATATAGGTGTTAGGTCAGCACGGTGGGACCCAGAACATATGCTTGTTATATGCTTGTATCCATTGGTGCCTGACAATAATGCAGCGAAAATCTGACCCTGACCAATTATTTCCAGTTCTACAAATCTTTGCTAATATGTTCAAATGACCAAATGTAAAAGCCTGTCCCTTACAAAAATGACAACTTTGAGTGTACATATAGACAGACAAGCCTGTACTTAAATGGACACTCTTTTTAGACTGATTATTTCTATGCGTCCAAAGCATTATGTCCCAAATTTTAGCTCACCTATGCCCTTGAAGATTTGAAGGACAACAAAATTTACTGCCTCCCAAACACACACCCTATGTGCTCAGGATATAGTAAACATCAATGCAGGATGGCTTAAAGGTTCAACAGAGCGAGGCAGTCTTTGACGAGCAATGAAAATAGCAATTGTGTGAACCCAGAATGTCGTAGCAGTGGTGGCTGGTGATGTTTTATAGTGCTGTGGCTTTTTGTCTCGGTTTGTGCTATAGAAGTATAAAGTACAAACATACATACATACAAAGAGTTTACACCAATCATTCAACCTACATTCTCAGATTACAGTAGCGATTGTCCTTTAAATATCAGCTTTAAAGTGATCGTCAGAAATGTAAAACGTTTGTCCCAAATCCTCAGTTTTACAGTTTCTATGGAATATGTACTCTTTTGTTATCAAATTCGTGCATTTCATTTTATGAAAATATACTCAGTCCTCTGAAACAAAAGCTTATCAGTGTAATGAAACGTTTCACATTTAGCAAATGTATGTTTGGGGTCTCAATCTTGGTTTGTAATTTTTATCAAGTACTCACATGTACTAGTGCCACACATGTAACCATTATAAATTGCATGCCACTAATCATCATGTCAGGGCATGTACTCACTTAATATGTCAATAATCAATTATATTATGCCAGAGCTAAAATTACATCCGGGGTTAGTCACATCACATAGTCACCCTCACACATACTCATGCACACTCATACACACCACAATCCTCACACACACACCCATGTCCCCACACTCCCACAAACAAACAAACACCGACATACACAGACAAATGAAGACATATATATATGTTATTTATATGGATATTTATATATATAGATATTTATATACATAAAAAGGGAATCAACTGCAAATGTAATATTTATGATATGTCTATGGATTAATCTGAAATCTGACCCACATCACTTGTACTTCAAATCATGCTCAATTGGGCTACAAGAGTATATTAAGTCAACATGGTTGCCGCCGTCAGCATGTTAAATCTTTTAGTAACTGGTTATTTGCACTTGAAGATCTAGTTGCCGGCTGAGCATTTGGTAACATTTAGTTCTATATATAATGCATCTGGCAACAAGTAGCACTGAACACATTGCACTTTAGGATTATTTTTGCACATTTTAGGGAATTATTTATTTAGCACTTTGTCACTTTGTCAGTATTTGCTAAATTTGCACATGGATAAGAAAAGTATTTCTAAATAACATGCCCTGGTTGGATTATACAAAATAACAGTATTCATACTCTGAACAACCCTTAGAGGATAGAACCAAATGAACAGGGTAAATAAATGTACTTAAATTGACTCAGGGGCACAAATATGGAAAACTTGTGCAAACGCAGAGGTTAAGCATAGGGGATGGCACAACAAGATACAGTCAATTTAAAGCATAAGAATATGAGAACCGCATTGGATCATCTTGGCATTTAAGCCATTATAGTACTATACCAGAATCATATATATATATTTTTATAAACATACTGACCATGGTAAAAATTATTTTGTTATTATTATTACGTTGTATGTATGATTTTACTTCATATTACAATGCATTGAGGCAATCAATTGTAACCTTGTATAAGTACGTTGGCTATGCCTATTATTTTGACTGCGGACACTTGCACTTTAAATTGGGGAAGCACAGTCTTAGTGATGTCATGTGATCAAGGCCGGTCATCGGCTGAAACGAGTCATGGCGGACTCGATGTGAGATTAGTCAGTCAAATTTAACATTATTCGGCTGATTATAGCCATCAAAGTACAAATAACAAAACAAGACAAATCAAATCTACAATCAATAAAAACCATAAAACGATTATTATTAATCTTCGTAGAGTCCTGCTCCACTCAAAGTTCATTATCCACAATAGGACAAAATACGCTGCTTCGAATGATACAACAGTTCATACAAAAATTAGCACACCTCAAGAATCCATGACAGAAGAAAATAGCAATAAAAAAATGGAAATACAGCCCACTAACACATAATTAGGCCTGGGAATAAATAAATAAATAAGATAAATAAATAAGATACAATTAGTCCAGCTTGGACTTATCCAACATTACATATAAAAAAGCGTAAAAATACATTTTTAAATAACATGATTCACGGCCGTGTCCACAGGGAGGTTCATGGATAACCTATTCCTGCACCTGATTGCACCTGTTATGAAACTTGCTACCCCAAAACAGACCATGGGTGAGGCCAGCATTTGTAAGTATACCAGCGCCGGCCTGACTTGCTCGAAGTTACATCCTCTAAGCAAGGGAATAATAAATTTTCTGCGCAGTGAGTTGTAACATGCGCAGAAAAATATTATGTGAGAGTATTCTGGTCCGAAAAATTGTCACAAGGACAAGGATTTAATGTTTCCTCTTTGAAATACCCTTTGGGAAATGCAAGGAGCCAGGAAACCATATTCAACCTAAATCTTATCAAAACAAAAAGGTGGTACGGTTTGTTTATATAAGGTAAATATGGTTGCATCTGTTGACCCAGGCTCAGTATAACAAATCTCACCATGGGTTTTTTCAATTCGTTCTCCTCCGTTGGTACTCTTCGTCTATCTAAGAACTGATGCTTGAGGTCTCTAATGGCCGATTTACCCAGTGCTGTGGGACTCAAAAATACGTCGGGCGGCCAAGAATTTCTATCTGGTCCTTAATGTATCTAAACCACGGAATGTCTAACCCCTTTTCCAGGGTAAGACAATCGCCGATGATTAAGATTTGGAGTAGGATGTGCCCAAATTCTCAACCAACGCAATAACGGGGCAACTGCAATCTGGTCAGAAATAAAACCTGCTCCTAATTCCTCGTGTATGTTAAAAACTGGCGTAGAAGCAGGGACCGAAAGCAATCTATGGAAAAAAAAAATTTCAACCCACTGAAATTCTCTGACATCTGTATAACCCCAGATGTCGCTCCCATAGGTCGCCATAGGGAGACACTTAGCATTATAAATCTTCATAAGTGCGGGGATTGGTTTTGAACCTATTCTTTTTGCAAAGCCTAGAGTGGCCCCCGATGCTCTAGCTAATACATTCTTCTTGTGTGCACGCTGCGTGCACCATGAGCGCTGGTTATCAAAATGTACCCCTAAATATGGGAACACGGGGAGTTTTACTAACTCTAGACCCTTGCAATGGAATTTGACCTTCCTTGCCCTCTTTGACCCTATGGACATAGCGTGTAATTTTTTTAAATTGGTAATTAAGTCCAATGACTCCATAACATTTATAAAACAATTTAAAAGCATTTGCAGCCCCCTTGCAGTCCTGGCCCCCAACACCGCATCATCAGCGTACAGAAATGCGGGAAGCATTTTGGAGCCGGCTCTGGGGATATCTTTACAGCAAGAAATTAGAGAATCCCCTAACTTATTAATATAGAGAGTGAAGAGCAAAGGGGCCAAAATACACCCCTGCCGGACCCCTCTTTTTACTGCCCATGAATCAGTCAGGCTACCATGTTCATTGGAGCGCACAGCCGCTGTTGTATTTTCATGGATGGCTGTCAATGACCATGTCATGAGTGATGTAATATGTGACATCATCAGCAGTGCATTGCGGGCGCGCGAGTTATAGTTAGCTGAACTAACTATAACGGGGGAATTTCAATGGTTTTGTACGAGTGAAAATTCCAGCTAACTATAACGTCCCTGAAACCTATGGTTTTTTCAGTGAATTTCTAAGGTTTTTTAAATGCTAATTCCTAACTATAACGTGCCTGAAACCTATGGTTTTTTCAGTGAATTTCAAAGGTTTTTTAAATTTCTAACTATGCCTACAGAGATAGGACATGTGAAGAAAGAAAAAAAACGCACAGAAAGAAAAAAAAGAAATGCAGAAAGAAGCAACAGAAGTCCGCAAAGACGAAGAAAAGTGCAGGAAGAAGGATAACGTGCAGAAAGAACAAACAGAAGAGCAGAAAGAATCCTTGTTGCAAAATTATCCTGTACCCTCAACTTTTTCAGACGGATACTGGTGGTAACTGAGTCTGACTAACCAGTCCTAGAGCCAGTGCTATGTTAAAAGACACTCAGAATACAGTGAAAACACCTACATACACTAGGGAACACTATGCGTTGGGGTCCCCCTGTGATTAGCATGACCTCCTCTGTAAGCCCCTAGTATATAATAGGGCAGGGGATTAAAACTACCTCTTAAAACGCGCCATAGGGCGTGTTTGCACACTTCACCTCAGGCCCCGTCCCCTCCCTTCCCCACTGTGTAAACCTGCCCTGTGTCCGTTCTAAGTTGAGAGATTAAGTCCCCTTGATTCCTAAGGGTCCCTAGGGTCAAACTAGACCACTAGGTACCTCCAGTAAGCGCCACAGAGCTATGTTGCATAGAGGTGTAAAAAGGGGCGAGGCCTCAGAACACCTGTCTGCAACGCAGCTCCCTGGCGCACACTGGAGATACCTGTTGGGCTAGTTGGCCCTCAGGGACCCTCAGTATTGAAGGGGAATTAATTCCCCAACTTACAACTGGCCAGGGGGCGCGTTTGCAGAGTGCTGCAAGAAAAGGGGCGTGGCCTCCGGCGCGATGCCGGTCTTTTATTTATTTCATGTTTTTAAGACGGAGGGCTGTGTGGCCCCCCTTCTTTTTCTAATTTATTGGCCCTATTGACCCCATCCCCCAAGGCCTGCACCCTAATTTTTTTGGTTGAAAAAAATTAATTTGGCCCTCCCAAGGCCTTAATCGGCCCCGAGGACCCCAACCCCCAGGTCATGGCCTTTTTTTTTTTTTAATTCTTTAGGAGGGGGGCTGCGTTGCCCCCCTCCTCAGGCAATTTATAGCCCGGGGACCCCATCCCCCGGGGCCGGCTTTTGTTTTTTATTATTTTTTTTAAAAATCTATTTATAGAAACACCTAGGACATGCTTGACAAACCGTATGTACCTATCACCATGACGATTTGTATGATATTCATTAAAAGGCGACTATGCATACAATGAATCCACGTGGAATGTATTTACACCGCTAGTGAAGCTCTGACGTGTCTGACGCCCTACCGTGCCTAATCCCGGCGCCCCCGCCGGTGGGTACTCTCCAAGTAGACACCCTAGTTGTTTATTTATACAAACATGCATAGCTATTGACGGGCACATTTAATACACACGCACACCAAGCCATTCAAAGGGAATTCGACAAAAATTCGATCAAACTATGCAAGAAACCCCCCTCACGGTTAATAAAACACACATCCACCGCCGGATGTGTCATACTTTTTATTTTACTCTCTGGAAAGGAGACGAACCTCACTTGAGAGTCACAGCATGCTTCTGGCTGAGCCCACTGCTGTGTTACACCCACCAGTGCCCGCCGAGTGCCACACACCTCTGTGTTGTATTCCACCAGCTAGTGCGTATGCTATGACACTCTCTAGCCCATGTGCACTGTAACACCACCCCGTGAATATGTCATGCCACACTTGCCTTCGCACGGGTTATATTGCCCCATCTAACTTGCCTTCCTCGATGCCTATGTTATAACGCACAGCGCTATGCCATACATATTACAATCTGGAATCCATATCTCTGTCATAGTGCATATGCAACGTTACACTCCCCAGCACATATTTTATATTACAACTTTAGAGACTAGTTAGGTTACACAACACTGCCCTGTGCATATTACACTCCAAGGCGCATATCGCATAGCACGCACTAGTGCCTGTGCTATCTCGCACTCTCCAATGAATCTGTCATTGCGTACAATGTATTGCATATTATATTTCACGCCCCGGTTCATCTTATATCCCACTTTTTGGTGCATAGTTTATACCATATAATATATCTAGTTTTCATTTTCAATCGTGCTCTCAGGACTATGTTCTATATAACACTGCATCCACCTACCCTTTTCACGGGCATTACATTTTGCGATGGGGCGGTGGAGGGTCAGGGGGTCTTTCTGCCAAGTGAGCCCGGAGTCACAGTCACAAACGTCCTATTCTTCCTGAATAAAAGTGAGATTATGCTGCATACTTGTTCATATTTTAAGTAGTTCGCACAGACACACATTTTAAAAACAATAAAGTTCCTAATACCCACCTTCTCTGAACAGTTAGCTTGCTGCCCCATCCACCTCCTCCCTATCCTCTGTTGTCTGAATCCATGGACTAGCCTCCTCCCTCCTGCCATGCATGGTCTGATGTGCTGCCACTGCCCTCCATTTAGCATGATGTACCAGTCCACTCCTCCTGCCCTCCATTGCCCAATTCTATGCCCCATCATTGACCTCCTGCTTAAACTCTGTGCTTAGCTTGCTGCCCCTATTCTCCTTCCCCCTGCCCTCCGATGTCTTTGTGCATGCCCCTGCTCCATCGTTTTTGCCCACCATGTTCCATGGACATGCCACTCCTATCTACTCTGAGTGTTCTGTTGAGCTGCCACTCCCCTCCCACCTGCCCAGCATTGTCAGATGACTGTAACCTGTCCCTGCCACCTCCACCCTGCCTGTTCACATGCCATGCCCCTATCCCCTTCCTCCTGTCCTCCATGGTCCATTTTACTGCCACACCATTCTGCCCTCCCTGGTCTGTTGTGCTGCAACTACTCCTACTGCCTGCCCCGCACAGTCTGTTGTGAGGCCCCTTCCCCTGAACTCTTTTGTCTGTGCCCAGGTCCTGACCCTCCCTTCTATCCTCCATGGTCCTTTGTGCATGCCCCTGCACCCTCCTTCTTGCCCATCATAGCCATTGTGCTGGCACTAACCCTCCCGCTTGCCATGCATGGTCTTCTGTGCTGCCATGGCCCCTCCCACCTTCCCTGTGTGATCAGCTAGCTGCCCCATACCCCCTCCCACTTTCCCTCCATGGTCTGTGTGTATGCCATCATAGTCTCATTGTTGCTCTCCATGGTGTGTCTTGTTTCTAGTGCCCATCCTGCCTGACCTCCATGGTCATCTTGCAGCTCCTGCCCTGCCCCCTTGCCCCCAGCCCTCTGTTTCCATGTGCAGACCCCCTATTCCCTCCCTCCTGGCTTGTCTGTTCCATTGTAATGCCCCTGATCCGTCCCTCCTGCCCTTTATGGTCTGTTATGCTGCAGCTTTCTCTCCTGTCTGTCCATTATGGTCAGCTAGCTACCATTGCCTCTTTCCCCTCTGTTCTCTGTTGTCCATGTGCATGATCCTGTCCCCTCCCTATTGCTTTCTATTGATTGTTGTGCTGCACTCCCGTCCCGCATGCCCTGTGTTGTGTATTGTGCTGCTGCAAACCCTGATGCCTGCCCTGTAGGGTCAGTTTGGTGCACCTCTCCATGTCCCTCCTGTCCTCTGTTATCCGAGTCCATGTTCCTACCCCAATTCCTCCTGCCTACCATGATCCAATGTACCATACTTGCGAACATTTTGTACTTGCTAAGAGGGAGATTTTGAAAAAAAAACTGGGGTATTGATTTTCCCCTTTGAGTTACATTAAAAAAGAGGAGATTGTAGACAGGAGACAGATCAAATAAAGCCCATTTGAGCTTAAAAACTTTGGACGTTTCCTGGCTGAAACGGGTCTGTTGGCATGTATGGTTGTACTACCACTGACTCTTCCTTCTGCCCACAATGGTCTATTATATTGCCACAGCCTCTCTTGCCAGTCCTGTATTGTTGGTTTGTTGCCCCTGCCCCTCTTTCCACTGCCCTCCATAGTCTGTTGTGCTGCCACTGCCCTTCCTGCCTGCCCAGTGTGGTCAAATTGTTGCCTCTGCACACTCCTACCTGCCTTCAATTTTCAGAGTCCGTGCCCCTGGCCTCTGCCTCTCAACAGTATCCCAATGAACAACTAGATTGCTAACATTCTATATTTATTACAAAAGTGTGAAACACCTGACATCATCTTGATGTAATCAAAACTGTAATACCTAGAGCATTTCCGTTAGAAATTACATATATGAGAGGGTCTTATTTGCATCAAAATTATGGTTAGTGCTCTAAAAAACTAAAATGAGGACATATTTTCTGAGTTTTCAAATAGCGACAAAGAACTTTTAAATTATGTGTAATCTTTATGTTTTTTTATCCAGTTGACCACTTGATTAAATGTTGCACCTAGGGGAGAGGATGTGGTGTTACTTCCAGAGCTGCAGACTTTGCAACTGGGGAACCAGGTTGGAGTTTCTGCTTCAGCTCAACATTCTGTGATTCTGGTCAAATCACTTAATCTCCCCATGTCTACAACCAAAATGAATTTGATCTTGTGTGATGTAACCAATGCTCATGTAAAGCACTCCAATACCTGACAAGTCTGCACTATTTAAAACTGCAAATACAGATAAAATAAGTGTTTTGCACACTTCTGTCATTGGGCTCCATGTGGGCTACATCTGTGTGATATTTGTGCTGCATTTGGGCTCTTTTGTCTCTGGTGGCCATCTTGGGAGATTTATTTGCTATGAAGTTTCCTAATTTACTCATTTACTGCAGTCTCCTCAGTAGGAAATGCTTTCAGTTTTTTACTTTGATTCCATCAAGAAGGTATTCAGATATGTCACACATTTGCCATAAATTCTGAATGTTAGCACTCTTGTTGCTCATTAGATCACTGTAGTAAAGCGACTGCTCACCAAAGAAGTCTGCTGCTGGTATTAAAAGTGCATGTTTCAGTCTGCATATCAGAATTTTTTTATGAAATAGAAGAGGATTTGAGAAGTCACTCAAAATGTGCCCTAATTTTTCTTTCTTCAGCACTAATCATAATTTCTATGGCAAAATGAACCCCCTCATTGTGTTCCTTTTTATATTAAATGTTTTAAGTGTTACCAGTTTATTCCAATCAAGATGGCTTCAGGTGTGCCATACTTTTGTCATAAGTAAGACAGTAAGTGCTCTAGTTGTTCTTAAGAACACTCTGGGACATTCTGTTATTGGGCTAATCTTGAGCTACATGTGGGTGATATTTGGGCTACATTTGGGCTCTTTTGTCTCTGGTGGCCATCTTGGGAGATTTATTTGTTATAAAGTTTCCTAATTTCCTCATTTACTGCAGTCTCCTCAGTAGGAAATACTTTCAGTTTTTTATTTTGTTTCCATCAAGAAGGCATTCAGATGTGTCACACATTTGCCATAAATTCTGAATGTTAGCACTCTAGTTGCTCATTAGATCACTGTAGTAAAGCTACTGCTCACCAGGGAAGTCTGCTGCTGGTATTCAAAGTGCATGTTTCAGTCTGCATGTCAGAATTTTTTTATGAAATAGAAGAGGATTTGAGAAGTCAAAATGTCCCCTAATTTTTCTTTCTGCAGCACTAATCATAATTTCTATGGGAAAATGAACCCCCTCATTTTGTTCCTTTGTAAATTAAATGTTTTAAGTGTTACCACTTTATTCCAATCAAGATGGCGTTAGGTGTGCCATACCTTTGTCATAAGTAAGACTGTTAACGCTCTAGTTGTTCGTTAGAACACTCTGGGACATTCTGTCATTGGGCTATACTTGGGCTACATCTGGGTGATATTTGTGCTGCATTTGGGCTCTTTTGTCTCTGGTGGCCATCTTGGGAGATTTATTTGCTATGAAGTTTCCTAATTTACCCATTTACTGCAGTCTCCTCAGTAGGAAATGCTTTCAGTTTTTTACTTTGATTCCATCAAGAAGGTATTCAGATATGTCACACATTTGCCATAAATTCTGAATGTTAGCACTCTTGTTGCTCATTAGATCACTGTAGTAAAGCTACTGCTCACCAAAGAAGTCTGCTGCTGGTATTAAAAGTGCATGTTTCAGTCTGCATATCAGAATTTTTTTATGAAATAGAAGAGGATTTGAGAAGTCACTCAAAATGTGCCCTAATTTTTCTTTCTTCAGCACTAATCATAATTTCTATGGCAAAATGAACCCCCTCATTGTGCTCCTTTTTAAATTAAATGTTTTAAGTGTTACCAGTTTATTCCAATCAAGATGGCTTCAGGTGTGCCATACTTTTGTCATAAGTAAGACAGTAAGTGCTCTAGTTGTTCTTAAGAACACTCTGGGACATTCTGTTATTGGGCTAATCTTGAGCTACATGTGGGTGATATTTGGGCTACATTTGGGCTCTTTTGTCTCTGGTGGCCATCTTGGGAGATTTATTTGTTATAAAGTTTCCTAATTTCCTCATTTACTGCAGTCTCCTCAGTAGGAAATACTTTCAGTTTTTTATTTTGTTTCCATCAAGAAGGCATTCAGATGTGTCACACATTTGCCATAAATTCTGAATGTTAGCACTCTAGTTGCTCATTAGATCACTGTAGTAAAGCTACTGCTCACCAGGGAAGTCTGCTGCTGGTATTCAAAGTGCATGTTTCAGTCTGCATGTCAGAATTTTTTTATGAAATAGAAGAGGATTTGAGAAGTCAAAATGTCCCCTAATTTTTCTTTCTGCAGCACTAATCATAATTTCTATGGGAAAATGAACCCCCTCATTTTGTTCCTTTGTAAATTAAATGTTTTAAGTGTTACCACTTTATTCCAATCAAGATGGCGTTAGGTGTGCCATACCTTTGTCATAAGTAAGACTGTTAACGCTCTAGTTGTTCGTTAGAACACTCTGGGACATTCTGTCATTGGGCTATACTTGGGCTACATCTGGGTGATATTTGGGCTACATTTGGGCTCTTTTGTCTCTGGTGGCCATCTTGGGAGATTTATTTGTTATGAAGTTTCCTAATTTCTTCATTTACTGCAGTCTCCTCAGTAGGAAATACTTTCAGTTTTTTACTTTGGTTCCATCAAGAAGGCGTTCAGATGTGTCACACATTTGCCATAAATTCTGAATGTTAGCACTCTAGTTGCTCATAAGATTACTGTAGTAAAGCTACTGCTCACCAGTGAAGTCTGCTGCTGGTATTCAAAGTGAATGTTTCAGTCTGCATGTCAGAATTATTTTATGAAATAGAAGAGGATTTGAGAAGTCAAAATGTGCCCTAATTTTTCTTTCTGCAGCACTAATCATACTTTCTATGGCAAAATGAACCCCCTCACTTTGTTCCTTTTTAAATTAAATGTTTTAAGAGTTACCACTTTATTCCAATCAAGATGGCTTCAGGTGTGCAATACGTTTGTCATAAGTAGGACTGTTAGCGCTCTAGTTGTTCTTTAGAACAGTCTGGGAAGCTGCAGTAGAACACAAAGGAATCAACTGACAGTCTCTGCCCTTGTTGGATGTACATGTTTTACTGAGAATGTCAGACTTCATTCTCACTTGACTGAGAAAGATAATGTGAATTTACAGAAAATATGCTCTCAGTTTAGCTTATAGATCACCTTCCAAACCTCTGTGGGAAAAGCATGAGAAAATAGTTTTCTCTCAAACATGATTCATGATATCACAGCAGAAGGCTTTTTCACATGGTAAAATCACCTTAGAACACACCACAATTCCTAAAATGAGTATGGTACCATTAACAAATGATTTATAATGTAACTAAAGTCTTAAAACCTTCTATTAACTGCAATGCTTTTTAATGAGGTGCTATCATTTATATTGGTCCCAAGATGGCTGCCAACACTTCTTGGATGAAGTACTCAACGGATTTACACCATTTAAGCAAAAGGCACGAGTCAGAACTGTGGACTACCTCTTTGCCAAATTTGGTGTAATTCCGTTCAGCAGTTCGGGCTGTAGCTGCGTCAACAGGTCCTATGGGAAAATGCATGGGGAAAATGCGTTTTGGGACCCCCCTCATTTTTCTCGGCCCCCGCTTAACGAATCACAGTGAAATTTTCAGGATAGGAGCGGAACGGAGCTGGCCACAAGTTTGGAAAATTTAGCGAAGATTCGTCAATCGGCGCCAACGTTATTCCAAATAGAATGTTGCAGATTTCCTATGGAAAATAGGTCCTAACTATAACTACCTACTGGCGACTGCCAGTAGGTAATATATATGGAAACTATTTTACAGTTCTCTGAGAAATATAGTTTTCAATATCATAATGACAGGCCATAAACCACTGCTGAGCTTTAACATTGTCAGGACTACTAGGGTTAAGTGGCAATTATGTAACAGTTTATTTAAATTATGCTAAATAAAATCCAATTTTCGTGGCATTTTCCCTGACAGCATTTTCATTCAGTTGTGCTAGGACTGCTTTTTTACGAATCTGTCTGCAAATTAGGCACATTATAGGGCAAATTATATAGCAAGTGCCGTAAATCCATATTTATGTTGTAAACTCTGCAGTCACAGAAGTGCTTAAAGCTACTGACATTCACCATTGTCCATTTTCTTTTCAACAGTTTATTCATGAAAGGTAAACAGAATGTAAGCATCCTAATTCCAATCAGTGTCCCTGGGAGGTCCATTTTGAATAAAAAAGCTATTTCAAGCTAAATTCCACAAACAAACATGTAATAGTAAAATCAAAGGGGAACTTAAAAATGGTCCAATGCAGCCATCTTGAGAATCTAGCAACATTCACAAACCACTCGGCCATTGGCCTTTAGGTTTATGATGGCACCAGAACACCTTGATGGCAATACTGGACCAAATAAAGTTACCTTTTATGTATATTCTCTCTCTGTCTCCTTCTCTAACTCTCTCTCTCTGTAGGAATTCTTTATTATCATTTTAATTTTGGGGAAAATTTTGAAAATAGTAACTGAAATACTGAACTGTACCAGTCTGCTTGTCTTCAGAACAAAGAAGAGAACAATTATAAAGTTTAGAAAGTGGAATTTTAGAAAAAAACCTTCTTGTTGCTATTCTGTATGTAGATTTGACCGAAAAGACTGTGGAAGTTGTTCTCTTCACGGTTGGTTCAGCTAACAATGGGCACTGACTGCAATTATAATGATAAGATTTTGGAAAGGCTGCTGAATGGTCAGAGCCAATGGAATTATGTTGTCCTCTGTCTGCAGCCAATACTGCACGATAATGGATTACACATTTGTCTCATATTTTGAAGCTCAAATGGTTCAAAATAAACTAAAGTGCACCACAATGCTGCATAATTTGCTTTTTTCTTGTGCTTTATAATTTAGATAATCTTTACGCATAATTTGGTCATTCCTTGTTTCATAATCCAAGCAGCTCTGACAATTGTGAAGCTCTGCAGGGTTGTTGGGGCTGTCAATATGAAAATGAAGCCCATATATCACAGGGAACAGTGAACTATTTTCCAGAGTTCATGGTTCCCTGTGAAATCTGGACTTTATACACTGCATTTTGTGCAGAAAAAACCCCCCAGCATATTATATATGTATATATTTTGTATGCTTACCGTGCAATGACACAGCTATCAGAGCTGCAGCAGTTACACTGGCACCTTGGGCCAGTGATTTGAGGGGCTCACTGAGCAGCAGCTAATAGGCTAATTTTCCCTGCTTGCACTAGTGCTCATGATGATGCGCTGGATACGCCACTATACCTACGGGTTCTCACTTGGTTTCTGTTCCTTCCGCGTGGGAGGGCCTATGCCATTTACAGTGTGTTTGACAGGACCAAGCCCTATAAAACCGCCAACCCTCACGTGGGTACCCACAGTCTGAATGGTTGTGCGACACGCCCTTCACTGGTGATCACACTGCAGACGTGATACAGGGCCTGTAATTGGCTTTTGGTTGCTGACATATAGTGCTATAGAGCTGCAAGCTCTGTTTTCAGGCTACTGATCTCTAACAGAGTGTAGGTGCATCAGCGATGGAAACAGCACAAATTGTGCATGAGTGAAAGGCTGACCATATACTGTCAACCATTCATATATGCAGTTTCTCTTTTTTCGTGTCAGTCTGAGGGTCTAGTACTTTCGCAGTTCTACACATCTTCAGACCATTTAAGATCATTACTGTTAAATGGGAAAAATTGTATTGATGCACTGGATGAACCGCCATGAAGTTAAAACTTGTGTCTGGTGTATCTCAACAAGGACAGTATGTAAATGACTGTTTTGTAAAGTGAGCAATAACTCTCATAGCGGTCTCTTTATGCTGATGGCAATAAACTTAGTGATGTTGATGTACCGTACGTTGGATGGATAAAAGGTAGCCTCGGTGAACTGTTGATTATGATATTATAATCTCACATATTTTCCTTCATTTTGCATTATGCGTATTACACAAAATGCCCAAGATTACTCTATTACACCACGTTGTATAATTCAGATTTTATTCAGCTAAATATACGATTACAGGAGCACAGGAACAATGAGAACTACTAGAACTCAAGCAGCTGTTCTTTGTGTTTTTGACTTTTTTTGTGTGAAATACACTCTCACATTCAGAAAGGACGTAAGGACACATTTCATGCTAAAGAAAAGCAAAATATCTAGATCAACATTTTGCTTAATTTCCACAAAGTAAATCAGGCAAATTTCACCCAGGCCTAATAAAAGGTTGAATTGAGGACCCGCTGGTATTTGACCACACAGCTAGACAAAGGCATCTAAAGTGGAAACATTACTGCACTGAACTACCACACTACTGACCACTCCAAAATAATAACTTATCATTCTATAGGGCCTAATATCACTGTTTAGAAGTTTAGGAAGAGTGCGAAAAAGAGCATCACTATTATCTAATTTAATAGTACTCAATTTATCAACCTAGAAAACTGAAAGGTTAGAATGGCCTTCTTAGGGATTCAACACTAGGACCAGAGATCACAAAGCGCTTGAGATGCTCAGGAAATACTGCGTTACAGAGTGTTAAAAAAAAAAACACTGAAAAGTCTATCTCAGGAATTATTTTCTAAAATGTAGCCTAGTTCATTGAAAAATCTTGCCTCAGACTCTCTGCCCTTCTCCCCTTCATTTGTCTCTCTTCCCATTGATCTCATTCATTCTATTAGCTACTTTCTTAAATTATGTTCAACTTCTCCCTTCAACTTCTCAAGCTCTTTGCCTTCGTTTTTCCATATTCTCATCACTTACCATGGGTCACTGTCCCTTCCCACTAATTTATAAAAGTGTCACTTTAATCCATGTCCGCAGGTGTCTTGGGTACCAGCCCTACTTAACTGTGCTTGAATAACTGCTTTACAGAAAAAGGATCCTTTTTTGTAGAAGAAAGGACGCAATATCCCTAAAAAGCTAGAGGGAGGGGCTAACGTGAATAGAAGAACTGGAGAGGAGAAAAAAAGAGCAAAAAGCAAACACAACTCATAAAACCAAGCTGGTGACAAGAGGGTGGGATTAAATTGGACTAAAAGCACAGGGAACCTTTGAAGACATCCATCAGCCTCAGAAAGGTACAAATGTTCTAATTCTTTATAGATTTAAAGGGAATTCAAGAGAGTGTAGTACCTAAGCCTAGGGTTTGTTTGAGGCACCACTAAAAATGGGATAATTATTGGCACTGGCTGGCATATTCTCCCTCAAACAGTGTTTGAAATGCATTAGTTAAAAGCAGTTTGCTCTTAAAGGGAGGTGTTAAGTATTCTAATTACTGTTCTACATCGCTACACCATCAATGTGTGGAAGTCAGTTTGAGTGCCCTATGGATGCCCTATAATCAGTCGAGCCAAGTTTCCAAGGTACATGCCTGATGTGCTGTTCCATTCCAGTCTTTGAATTCTGAGACTTACAGTTGTGTTTATTCCATTATAAAACAGGCCTACATGTTCCAGAATTCAAAGAAAAAACCTGGACTGGAGCAGCACATCACACATGGACCTAGGAAACCTGCCGGCTATGTACATTAATGGCAGATGATGCGGTAAACACATACCAGGAAGTGTATGAGTGTCATACTAATGGTTGATGATCATATACACAACAAATATTTTGCATACTACAGACTGGCTGTTCAAACTTGCCATGGGGAGGGCCCCTCTCTTCTCTTTTACTAAACACCAGCGCTCAGACGTTTTCTAGTTTCTTGCATGAGTACCTCGTCCGGTGACTTTGTTCCCTTGTATTCTGGGACTTATAGTCCCAATATAATGTTTGACTACACTGCAAGTAAAAAAAATGCAAAGGCAATTTATGCACTGAACTTGTTAACTAGATAGTTTTAAATCAGTGATCTGTTTGTTCCACACAACCTACATACAGTCTCCCAGGACAGGTTAAATGATTCAGGACAAGGACAGTAGTATATCAAAGCATGTACTAAGCTTTTTACCAACATTAAGGGAGTAGCCAGAAAATTAAAATACTCCCCATTATAAACTAAACCTCCTATTGCACCACGAAAGTGAAACAAGTCATTGAGACCCTCCCCAGAAGGGATTGCTTGTCTCTTCCATCCAAGCATCTATCCATTCACCTTTTTATCTTTCCATCCAACCACTGATACTCACCATTTCACCTTTACATTCTGTCATCCATTCAGCTTTTCAACCAATATTTAGTCTGTCACCATTCTGTCCAGCCGTCCACTCATCTATATCCAAACCCATACATCTATCGTCAAACCTATCCATAAAACATATCCATCCTTTCAATCATCCATGCTTAAACTTATCCGTCCACTTTAATCCATTCATCCATCCTTTTGCTCATCCATCCACCTTTTCGTTCATCCATCTGTTCTTTACTCAATCCACATAGCCTCCCTTTCACTCAACATCTATCTTTTTACTCAATCCATCCTCCCTTTCACTCATTCATCCATACTTTCACTCAGCCATACCTCCTTTCACTCATCGACCCACCCTTCGACGCACCAATCCACTCATCTATCCATTCATCTACCCCTCCACTCATCCATCCATCATTTAATTCCCCCTTCCATCCTTTCATTTACTCATCCATCCTTTCATTCACTCATCCATCCTGACACGCATCCTTTCACCCAACATTCCATCCACTCATCGATCTATCCATTTACCATTTCACACATTGAGCTATCTTTTCACTCACTCATCCATCGTTTCTCTCATCCATCCAACCATCCTTTCATTCATCCATCCATCCTTCCTTTCACTTATGCATCCTTGCATTCATCCTTTCACTCATTCATCCATATGCCTGCCTACTTATTCTTTCACTCACCCATCCATCATTTCACTCACTCATCCACCCTTTCACTCATCCATCCATCCCTCCTTTCATTCAGCCAGCCATCTACCCTCCCTTTCACTCATCACGTGTCTGTCCTTCCATCCATTCTTTCACTCATCCATACATCCATCCGTTCACTTATCCATCCATTCGCTCATCCCACCCTCTATTAGCCTTTCCCTCCATCCATCAATGAATTTGCCCTTTCACTCATCAGTCATCTTTTCACTCACTCATCCATCCATGCATCCTTTCTCTCATCATTCATCCATCCACTCCTTCACACATCCATCCATACATCCTCTCTGCCTTTCACTCATCCATCCTTACATTCATCCTTTCACTGATTCATCCATGCAGCTATCCACCTACCTTCACTAACACACCCATCCTTCATTCACTCCCCTATCCATTCAACCATCCACCCATCCATTCTTTACTCACACACCTTCCCACTCTTGTTGCAGACAGAAGAGGCCCATCAGAAACCTCACCCTGGTAAAGGTTGGGGGGGGGGGACGCTACCAACTGTTCACTCCCCTTTAAGTCTTTGGCTGATAGTAAATGAATGCTGTTCTTTGAGAGACACACAAAGGACTTCATGAATGAGCTGGTTTACAAGAATGCCTACTAGAAAACAGCTTTATTGATCAAAATGAGGAGTGAGTGTTTTTTTTGGTTAGAGCGTTGAAATGGACAACACTTAAGAAACTCGAACAGTCCATTGGTAGTAGGTAAGAAAAACAGGACAGGTCATGGTTGCTGTTTACCTCGCAATGGCTGGATCATTTACTGTCTGGCCACTATCTGTGCAAGGCCAGTCACAAGGAGCAGCCCCCGTCATGTGCTGGTGGTGGTGGTAGTCTGAGTCAGTAATCGATGTACAAAGGCAGAGCAAGATCAAAGCGCTGCTGTACTGCGCCCTGCTATGCTCACACATGCAGTGTAAAACAGACGTCCTTGCAGACACTAGTTATATGCTGCAGCTGCGCAGACAGGCTATGAGACTCGGGAGTAGTGTATTTATTCTGCATGTCACCCTGCTGCGGTGCCCTCATTTACGGATGTGAAACTTCAGCTAGCATCACACTCTCTGTCTGGTTGGCTTACTTTGGATAGTCTGAGCTACTTTCAGTTTCAGTTTCAGTATAATAAGTCAGCCGTCAGGACAGAGGCCACTGTTCACGTGCACTGTCAAACTTGACTACATTTTAAAACAACAGAAACTCTGTTTACTTTCTGGCCTTTCAATTGGGTGGGCCATGAAAGAGGAAGGCCTGGCGGGGGCCTGCTGCCGCCCCCCCCCCACACCCCCTCCCGTGGCTATGGGCCTGCTTCTCACACTTCTCAAAACCTTGGCCAAGCCCTTCCCCTCTGATATGTTTTCGCAAGTCGACCCGTAAATGCAGCTGAGTCGATTCTCTTTGCATCTCAAGTAAGAGCAGGTTTGGGCCAATTTAGCAGCTTGAGCGGGCGAATCAGACACACTGTGCCCCCTGTATCTTCCATTACTTGTCTTGAGATAATGCGTACGCGAGAGACTGTCAGGAATACGTATCTTTTAGATGTGGGTTACAGGAACACCTTTCCCTGAAGCACGCACTCAAGAAATCATCACTGTTATTGTAAAAGGCTTTATTAATGTTTTAAATCACGATTTTAGTGCAGAGTATGAAAATATGTGTAATTGCAGATGTGAACATTATATTCAATAAAATAAAGGCAATACATGTAACAATGATAAAAACATTGCCAATAAACTTGCATAGCAAGATGGCAAAGCAAGGTTTGGCTGAAATATATGATAGAATCCCTTCTTTTCTGGCCCTAGATAATGTCTACATTAGCACCAAGATGTTGCCAAACATAAGAGCTTCCTAAATGGCATTTTGCACACATATCTTCTCATGAAACAGTTGTTTTCCAGTCTGCATCCAGATCAGAAAATCAAGACCAATCTTAGTTTATATTATGTCGCTGATCTTTCCAGAAGCAGAGATCTAACATCAGCACATGCCAAGCAGGGCCGGACTGGGAACTGAAAGCAGCCTGGCCAACTTTGCCAAACCAGCCCCTGTCCGGTGCCTAGCGAGCGAGCGTAGCGACTGAGCCTGACAAGTACTAGAGGGGTTTTGGGGGGTTCTCCCACCCACAACATTTTGGAAAAAGACAGACCAAAATGGTGCATTTTACAGCACATTTTTCATTACATATTTAATTGTATTAACTTTCATAGCACAGTAAATAGTAGATGATAACCTTAAAGAGCAAAAGGTTACCCAGTAATATGTACCCATAGACATTCTTACAGAAAGTAACAAAAATAGACAAAAGAATAGTGAATCAGAAAGCACAAAGTATAAGTGAGACCAACCCCCATACTGTGTGTAGCGGGCAAGCGCAGTGAGCGACCACTACTAGGGAGAGTTTGGGGGGTTCCCCCCCCAAGAATATTTTGGTGTTAGAAACCAAAAAGTAACCAAAGTTGCTTGAGTATCCTCAGCTGCTTGAGAGTAGGACTTGAGGAGTCAGAGTGTAAGACTGGAAACTGGTATCTAAAAAGCCCTAGTGCGAAGGAGTACAGGGTCGGAGTGGGAGCAGAGACAAATGTAGGGGATAGGATGTGGAATAGTTACATGTGTGTAGGGGCCCTTCCATAGCAGACATTTTCAATCTCTTTTAGGCAATCTCGGAAATCTGAGAATACCTGTGGCATGTTTTGCCCTCTGAATACATGTGTCAACCTAGGCAGGATGGTAGTTATGCACTGATAGACTGTCACATATTTGAAATGACACTCATAATTACGCTGAAATTATGAAAATGCCACACATGGCAACCTGAATACTTGGCAGCTATGCTGTTCGTGAAAACTGGAGATGGCAGCTGCCTGCTCAGTGCTCATGTGAGAAATATACTAACTCACTCATGTGAAAAACGTTACGGACACTGGCAGCAGGGCTTTAAATGGGCCTGGTCTCACCGGTGCTGAGCACCGGCAGTTTTTTTAAAGGAGGCCTCGAAACGGGTCTCTACCGAGCTGGGTTTTGTGCCCTGGCACAGGCGGTCTGTTTTTTGCGGACTGTAGTGACAGCAGGCATATCTTTGTGCACATGCTCACACTGCATACTTCTCACTAGGGGAGAAGTTACGTCATAATGTCATGCCAGGTGAGCGCTGTAGAGGAAGGGAAATCCTTTAAAGAGAGTCATTTTCTGTCTGGATTTCCTATCTCTATTTAAAACTCAGGAGCAGCAACATTGTTGTGGTGTCACCAGGGCTTTAAGTTGAAGCTTTTTTCACTATTGTATACAAGCCATAGTTGCCACTTATTTATCTTATGCAAATGACAGCTATTGACAAAGGCAATAGTCCTGACTTGTAGGTATGATGTTACTTGTTGTAGCATATGTCTGAATGCAATGACAGAAACAGCAAAATACAAGTCAGCGGCACACTATGCTAAGCAGACATTTGACACTCCCCTTTGAGAGACCCCCAGTTTTTTCATCCACCTTAAATCCCTGACTGGCAGTGTATGTAACGTTTTCAACACTGGTCTTAGTGGTCTCCAAAAATGTATTGCTTTTTTACCTGCTTACCTTCCTAAATTAAGCAAGGCAGTTGCCTGCGAAGTGAAACAGCCGGGGGCCCGGGGAACTAACTTCTCACTGCTCTCAGTAGGTTTCGCCGCTGGCGGCAGAGCTTTGGCAGGGGCGCAGATCATTGGTCATACGCGTGTTGCACCCCTGCCTACGTTAAGGCGGGTCAGGTCAGGTGTCTCAGTGCCTGGTCATGAGTGGTGGTAGCGGCGTGGGCCGTGGCACCGAAAGTGTAAGCGCAGCGGCCTACACGAACCCTGCGCATGCAGGCACAGTCTAGTAGTTGGGTAACTTGAGTTGAATTTAGTAGTGCGTGTGCGATGCACACGCACTACTAAATTCACCCCAACTACTGCACTCTGATCTCTATCTGTGCGGGTAAAAAGCACCACTGCCATTCGTGAGATGAGGCCGCCTTACCAATGGCAGTTGTGCTTTTTTACCCGCACCGACGCAGAGATCAGAGTGAACTGACTGTGCAGAGCAGAGAACAGAGAGACTGAATCTGTCATGGACGTCAGACTCGGAGACGAGTCGGATGGCCTTCTGATTTTGTTGCCGGGTTCCGATTTGTAAAAAATCGGCCCCTAGTAACTAGACTGGCCCCCTTTGGAAACAGCGCCCCCCACCCCTTCCGGCCTCCCGGGGGATTGCCAGGTTCCCGGCGACACCAGTCTTGCCCTGGTGCCAGGGGATAACTTTGATGCAGACTCTTATGCAATAGATGCTACTTCTGGTTTACCTGAAGCTGCACTATCGCCATGAGTCTCTTGCTCTGACTTTATATACTATTTCTGTTATTATCAGAAAAATGAGTTTGATGGTTTGTGATGTAAGGTGGGAATAGAAACGTGTGAATTCTCTTGCACATTTGTCTAAGACTACTGTGTTTCTCTCTAAACATCATTATATGACAATATATTATATGAACTTATTGATAATCAACCTATAAGAAAATATTGTTATACTGTTATACATGTAAATGAAATGATGAACAAAATCATGTATTGTAAAATATGTTTAAATGAGATTGAGAACCCCAAAAAAAAATGCATGCTTTTAGGGGGCTCAATGCAGTAATAAGACATGGCACATGACACATCTTTAAGGGACCGCAAGGAGTAATATACACATTGTTCCAGCCCTTGTTAGGGCTTATGGGACAGTTCCTTACCCCACGGCAAGGCCTCCCCCAAAACCTTTTATGCAGCTGCGTGGGCCCAAGATTTCTTTTTTTCTTTGACCAGTTTTGAGACGTCCACTTGGTGGGTCTCATTGAAGGTGCCCCTGGTGGGGCAATACTCATACATGGGAGATCTTCTCCTGCCACTCTGTCCACTTCTTCAGGGTCTAATGGTCTAGCTGGTCGATCCTCCCTCCCAACTCTCCGCTAGCTCTGGAGATGATACCAGAATATCGGGTTTTAAATATTGTGCTACAAAAATACCATAGGAAAAATATTGACAACCAAAATATTATGAAGGCCTGTGCATATAGCTCACAATAGGTTTACTATAATTTACTCCACATTTATATATCTTGAAATGATGAGTATTTACAATGTACGTAAATGTGGAGTTAAGAACAGTAAATCTGCACTTACTAATATATACTTACTGCCACTATATTCTGGTTGTTTACATTTGTGTTATGATTTTCTTGTTGCATAATATTTCTACATCTACATTCTGATATACAGCCTTGGAAACAGAGCCACAAATCTCTGAGGAGTACAAGCCCTCAGTGGGTGGGCACTCCAGACGGGTTCATACGTCATGCAGGTGCATCCTCCTACTTCTGTTGTTCTCTTCTCAAACCTTTTCCCCTGTGCAGGGGTTTAACAATGGTGGTGGAGAGGTGTGCAACTTGGTAGCCCGTACCTCGTCCTCTCATGCCACATCATCCATCCACCCTTAACTGGTAATCCCAGGGACCAGTCCACTGGCTGCTCAACCCCTTGCACATCATTCTGAGAAGAATGTAAGAGAAGCAGCTGAGAGTGAATTTGTAACACATCTCTCCTCTGAGCCAGGCTTCTCCCTCTAAGGTCACAATTCTTCCCTCCAAACAAAGAAATCCTCCCCACCCCATAGTGTTGACAGGGGCCAGAGGTTTACCTGTCTTCCCTTTGTGTTATGTGGAAAGACCTTCAAGTGCTTGTCTTGGAGAAGCTGCTTATCAGCTTATGGACATTTTCCCCATCCCCTTCCTTTGCCAGGAGAAGTCTAATCTAACAGAACCGGCCAATTGTTCCGAAAGGCGCTTTGAACGACCAGCTGCTAAGCAGAATACGTATCTTGCCCTGTAGGGAAGCTTTCATCCTAAACTCATCAATGCTAGGTGAGGGAAATAGACTCAAAATCATAAGTGCATGGACAAACTCATATACAGTAAACCTGACTCTTACTATGAGTTCTTGTAGGAAAATACATGTCAACGACCTTCCTACCATGTGCCAATCAAAACGTACATTTTAAGCACATTTTATGCAAAGTATAGAAATCAAGTTTAAACAGTAGTTTGTACTCCAGCCAAAAGAATGGGATTTTTTGGATCTCCAGTATTCTTATAAGGCCTTAGCAGATCATAATGAATGTAATCTTTCTCCCTTTGTGTGATAGTGGACAACATAGAAACAGTCTTCCTGGCTTAGCTACAGATGTGTGTACACGCATGTGAACATGTATTCATGCATACCCTGCACAGCCCTCCTAACTCCGTTGTGCAGCATTAGACCTTATAAAGAAAATGATCGAGGTTGTCCCCAAATGTCTTAACTAATGCAACGACCTTCAGGTGTTTGGCAGATCCCTGGACAAACACGATGATGCCCTTGTGAATGGTTGTCAGGCCAATCTAACTCTCAGTAAAGATAAATAAGAATTTCTAAAATGCTATTGGTGGTGTCAAATTATTGCAAAAGATGAGGAGAATGTCATTTTTAAGTATACAGTGAGTGCTCCTGCTTACAAATTCCTATTTTACGCGGCACACTGAAAATCTTCCTGGCACCGTTCTTGTATCAGTGTGGCACTTTGACCGCTAGCTATGCCCCTGGTACACGTAGATAGCTTGTAAACTGGAAGTGGCAGTGCAAACGTTTGCTGTGACTCTTTGCATTAGTCAAAGTTTCACTAACTGCCGCTTCTGTACATCACCCCAAAGGTCACCTATATAGGCGGTCCGAGTGATGTCTGGTGGCTTTTTCAAGACATGATGCTCCACTCTTGTTTGAATTGTCATGGAAGTGGTTGCAGGGCAAAAAACACAATTTCCGGGCTGCACGCAAAAGGATTAAAACTCGATGAAACTCTAACCTTCTGTATAAACTTGGTGTGCATTTCGTCATTCGTGTATGGTGGCTTTTTCTCCTCAACAGGATCAGCCTATGAAGGAAAAGAACAGGAAGCAATGGCAAATTATGGACAAAAAGAAAATTGGTCATCATTTCTTACCATGAAACATATCATACATACACTAAGTCTAACAAACATTGTTTACTATCACATTAGCTGCACAGGTGGCGATGAAAAGTTTGATTAGCAACCTGTTTAACCGTGTCTTTATCATCTTTTCAGAACATTGAGCTGAAGGTAGAAGTAGAGAGCCTTAAGCGAGAGCTACGAGACAAACAACAATCTCTTGAGAAGTCCTGGTAAGAAACATTTTGAGTCACTGATCTTGTATGCTGGAGGCTGTGTTGTCCACTGTATGGGTTTTGCCTTGCTATGCCTCAGTTGTAATCAGATAGTTCATGAGATCAATGGTTGTTAAGGAAAAAGTAAGGGGTGGAGTAGCCCGGGCCTGTGTTCAGCCACCACCATGTTAAAAGCTGTCTAACTGCATTTGCAGCCGACATTTGCACTCCCTTTCTCTTTTCAAATTTCTGATTTATTGAAAGGAACCAATGTCTCTCAAGTGGTAAAGCTTTCCAGCTTGCCTTTAGGCAAATCTCTCAGCTACGTTCGCCTTTCAGCCACGCCCTTGCATCCCGCCATACTTCCCCTCACCCCCCACCTTTAATGCGGCGCTCTCCTCCCTCACCTGCACGCACCTTTGGTGCCTCAGTACATTTACCATGCAGTTCTTCAAATATATTAACTTGAAATAAACACCATCAGTGGCAGAGAAGGGGGGAGTACTTGGAGACCACAAACAGCTCGGACGCTCTAATTACAAATCAGAGAGGGCACAAAATGTTCACATAATTATTCGTTTGACTCTGGAGAGGCAATCATGTTATCTTTGATTGAACCTCTTAATATCCCTCCTCCTCTCACGTCCCGCACCTCTCTCTCCGCAGTAGACCCCAACTCTCTCCACCGGACTACTGCTTCAGATCCACGGCCCCTACCCTTCTCCGGTATCTTTAATTGGCTCCACTGTCTCCATCCAACACTGCTCCGTTTTGTCCTACCGACCCTTCTCCTTTCCATCTGGGGCTTGCACCCGCTGCTGTCCTCTTACTTCACGCCTCACATCTCTATCATTCTCCACCGCCCCAACATTTCTTAACCCACCCCTTCCCAAACCTATGCTCCCTCTATGCTGCACAGTTGCCCCACTTCTCCACCCGTTCAGGTTGCCCAATAATTTCATCCTCCTTTTACCTTAGCTGCTCCCTATTAACTATTACCTTCTTACCTCTCCTTTAATCGAACTATTTTTTTCTATCCTTACACATTTTTTCATCATCCTCGCTCCGCTCTCATTTTGTCTCTTATACTTTAGTTTTCCCCACTTATCCTTTCCCCCGTCGCCATGTTGAAAGAAGTCCATGTGCGCTAACCCCCAGCGCACTCCTCGATCCTGCACCCCCGCCCCTCGCCCTCATCACGTTTGCCCCCCTCGCCCCTTCACTGTCCTCCCTTCCAAACCTCGCTCTCTCCCGTCCTCCCTTCCTGGCCACCTTGCCTTCTCGCCCCCCTTTCTCAGCCACGGCCACCTCACGCCTCCTCATCCCTTCACTTTACAATTCACGTGTAATGCTCAGAAACTTCGAGGCTCTGCTCAGATTTATAACCTAATTATAACGGCCCCTCGCAGGAGGCCCAGTGCGGAAGGCCTGCTTTACAAGGCTCCCGCCTCCTCAGACTCCCTTTGCCTTGAAGAGAGGTCAGCTTACTGAAGCGAGCAGATCCGCAGCACCAACGCACTCAGCGTGACACACTTACTGGACCGCAGGAATATAAAAGAGAAGGATTGAAACAACACGAGCACGTCAAGCACGCCAACAAGGACGCACAAGCTGCATCACCAAGAGTAAAGTGACACACACAATTCAGAAATAAGAAATCTAGGTAGGCACAGCAAACCACTACAAACACCGAGGTGAAAAAAGCATCAACTACAATTTCACAGAAAGTGACTATTGTTTACGAAAGATACACAATACACATACATAGAGACGGCCAGACCTACATGCCCTTTCAGAGAAGTGACAAAACGTTCCACATTAACACATTAGGGCAATACGCAAGCACATCTAAACATACCAGCTAGAAAAACATATCCCTCAAAGAGAAGAGCTATATAAATGCCCAGCAATAAAAAGAGGTGACCAGAAAAACGAACATCCGGTTGGAGAGACACAAAAACATATCTTCAAGGAACTAACAAGTGGAAATCTAAGACATTCAGCTGGAGAAGAACACACAAAACTCTATGCACGGAGACAACACTATCTACATGTCCAATGGCAGACAGGAGAGGAACAGACGGTAGTAAATTCCATATTTTTTTTTGGGCATGATCACTCCAGATTTCTTTCCTTTATATGAAGTATGTTTTTGCTGGCTTTAGGACTCTGTGCACTTCTCCACTGGTGAACAGCAGCAAACTGACTGTCTTTCCCCTCTAAATCATGTGCTGTACATTGTAACTTCCTATTTGACCCATATAACTTTCCTATAAGTACATTGTAGATAATGCCATAGGTGTACTTATGCCATAGGAAGTTAAATGGCATATCTGGGCTGCAGTGTATTATTTATACCACCCACATATAGAACACAAATGTTTCTACCATGACTACCACTGTGCCTGGCTAGGCTGCAGTTTTAATGCCCTGCCGTGATATAATGCAGGGAAAAGTGCCTTTACTATGTAGGAAAGGCCTATTTTTATATAGTCATAAGCGACCCCTAAAAGGATGCAATGTAAGCACATAGGAGCTAGTATATAACAAGCATTTGCAATGCAATAGGTCTCGCATTTATACAAGTTTGAGCTATTGGCATTGTAAATGACAATGCTTTTTATTTAAGTTTGGTTTTTTTAAAACATAAATAAAAGGCACTGTCATTTACAATGCCAATAGCTCAAACTCGTATAAATGCGAGACCTATTTCATTGCAAATGCTTGTTTTTTTAAACCGTAAAAACACTAAAGGACGTGTCAATGTGTAAAATATCTTGACCATACAGTACAAAGTAGTTTCTACGGTGCGACAAATCATGCCGTTGTAAACAGATACCATCCCAAAAATGTGCATTTATACCATAAAATTATTTGTTGAAGGGTAAATAATACGAATGGCAGGGTAGGGCTGGATCAGGTTAGCTCTCAAGCAGATTATACATTTTAATGAGCGAATTAACAGGCCGTTGTTATAAAGTGCATAGATAGATCACAGACTATATGTATGATTTACAATGCATCGGTCTGAGCCAAGGGGTTGAGCACATTGCTGAGACCTGCTAATATATGGCTTTTAAAGTGCAAGTAAGTTCGTGTACAGGTCCTCTAACGCCAGGCCTTGCTGCACTGGAAGCTGGTCACTTTTTCTGTTGAGTCTGTTGAAGATTCACATTACTTAACGAATTGCGTACCAGCATTATACACTTTCCAAGTGTTGCCATTTCAGTCACTGTTTCCAGGCAGTATAGAAAGGAGACAGCCTCCTTGGCAAGTGTATTCCATGCGGTAAGAAGATGGGCCTCAGTAGTGTTCAGTGGGCCTGCACTAAAGCTGGGCAGCAAAGCAGTATATGGGCTAAGGATTCCTTTTTTATAATAACACAATCTAGACCCAATAATGCTTTCAAGAGATTTCTACAATGGATTCAATTAGCTGATTGTAAGCGGAACCAATCTTCTATATACAATCTGTTTAGGAGCAAATTTTCCCACTATCTGTTGAAAATGTGGTTTGGCTGTAATTCAGTTGCAAAGCTGTTAAAGACTTATGCAGGGCTTTTGCTTGTACGCCTTCCATTTTCAACCCCTGTGACCGGTTATACAGCTTTTTTATTATTGCAGATTTGATACAATGCAGTGGCCTCGGTGGCATCAGTACCAGAAACGTGGAGAGGAGTTGAAATTGTACCAATCTAAAAAAATATCAACCGGAAAAAACCTGTCAACAACCCATTAACCCATTAATTTAACTGATACCTTGCAAAAAGTCAACATCAAACAAGTTCTAAATAAACTTACCAATTGGATAGTTGAAAATAACATTCTTTCACCGTATCAAACAGGATTTAGAACAAGAACCAGTGCAATTGACCAGGTCTTTAGGTTTTTGTGCATAGCATGGAAATATACCAACCTGAGGGGAGGTCATCTATACGTAGCATTCATTAATTTAAAATCTGCTTTTGGCCTTGTCCCAAGAGGTCACCAGTGGGACTCATTGAAAAGCCAAGGTGTACCTGATGAGCTCTTGGTGCAGATAGCTAGATTACATCAAGACAACTATGCTAGGGTTAAATTGGGCCCTGAAGGCGATCTTAAGGATGCCATACCTATTAAAAGGGGAGCGAGACAGGGATGCATGTTGGAACCCACTCTTTTCTCATTATGTGTTAACAATTTTGTGCTACGTCTGCACCAGAGCAAACACGACTCCCCAAAATTAGGTGGGGTCCCGATACCTACATTATTATTCACAGACAATACCATCCTTCTATCACAGACTCCAAATGGGCTGTTAAGGCTATTGGATAGCGTTAATAACTATTGTACTATAAAGGACCTTGAAATCAATTCTAGTAAATCAAAGTATTGTGGGCATAAGATCTCACAAGTCCTTTAGGAAAAACATCACTGTCCATAACCAACATCTGGAGTATGTGACAAAGTTATATTGGCATCACAATAGACACAAAACTGTCATGGAAATCGCAAATACAGAAATCCAAAGTTGTTTTGCTGTAGAATTCAATGGGCATTGCAAACAAAACCTCAAGCCTCCAAATCCAAGGCAGTAACACCAGCCCTGGAGGTCTACAAATACAGGGCCCAAACAGCAGTCCTCTATGGGGCGGAACAGTGGGGGGAGCAACTTGGGTACACTTATTTTAGATGAAAATCCATTTGTAAGGATGTTGGTTTGTCTGCCCAAATGTACGCCAATGACACCAGTGTATCATGACATTGGCATCAAAAGAATAGAACATCTAGCTGTATTGAGACCCTTCCTATTTTAGGTTCACTTATGGGTCACGCAGGACCTCATTTGTTATAAAGAAGGACTAAGAGAAATATTGGATCTTGCTGGTCGCTACATCAAGATCTGGTTTAATAAACAAGGGTTGAGTTGTTTTTTATATGATCCCAACTTACTAACAGTCAATTCAAATCAAGTCTTGAAGCGAACCTATTGAGAATATGTAATAAATAGCGTTCAGTGTAACGTCAGTTTGGATAGGCTTACCGCACATTTCCTGAGTGTTAAACCATTGTCTTGTTGTGTAACTATATCTGGATATTGTACAATCGAAATTTGCAAAATCATTATATATGAAGTTCCGCATTGTTATCCTGCAGATTAAATCGAACATGACTAGATGGTTACCTGGTCCCATTGTTGAGGGGGAGGCTTACTGTACACTTTGCACTTTAAACGCTGAAGAAAACCTTGTACATGTGCTATTTTTTTGTCCAGTCCATGCCTACCCGAGAAGGAAGTGGATTAGACCAATGTGTTGCAGTATGGGGACTTGCAAATGTCTAGAAGCATTAAGAATTTTAAAATCAGACATGTTGCAACTAATAGTCTTTGGTCTTAGCAGATACCTTTTAGTCGTAAATCTGGTACGCAAGGTAAAAGTTTTGAGATTTGAATTTGCAGACTATAAGTGACTTATTTTATTTTTACATGTTTTAGATTTTTATTCATTTTATGTGATCTTGTTTTACTGAGTATGCAACGAATTGTAAATTTGTTGGATTAATATTGAAAACTGTGTTGTATTGCATGAAATGTTGTATATATGCGTTTTATGGTTTATAACCAAAATAAAAGCGAATTGAATTGAATTTTATACTGGTGTAATTGATCTTGTTTGTATACCAGTTCACTGTTACAAGTTGCAGACGTTCGTTGGCCAGCACAAGATTTGTGGACCAGGGGTTGTTGGAACTTATCAGAATAATTTTTTTATGGCCTTCATGGTGTTAGGAGAAGCAGCCATTACCTGATAGTAGAATTTTGCAAGTGCTGCCAAAACATCCACGTTTTGTTGTACCAGTCCAAATTCTAATCTGGTCAGGGTGTTACTCATGTGAGCGAGAAGATGAAATAGCTTCTTGTAAGCTGAAAACTGAATATTTTCTAATGGGGTGCTGAGCATTCCTGGAAATGCCTCCAGTGCATAATTGAGTGCATGAAGTTACTTGGTAAAAAGAACCCTGCGAATGGCCGTTGGACTGTCAAGCATGTTGTTTAACTTTCATAAGGCGTATGTGACCATTTTTGCTTTACTTTCCATTTTATGTATATGCAGAATTGGTCTGCCAGATTCGCATATCCAGGCAACCAGGTAATTGTAATGTTGAACACAGTCCAGCACCTGTGAGGCCAATCCCCATCTGGTCAACCTTTTCTTAGAGTATCTCCCACAGAAAACAACTTTAGTTTTATTCCCATTGGCCACAATCTCATTCCTGAGATTGTACCTATTCAGGGCGTTGAGGACTTTTGCAGACTGATTTTTGTGTAGTCTAGCAGCACTAGATCGTCCGCATACTGCACAAGTGGAATCCTCTTGTCGCCAATTCTTGGGGTGACTATGGCGGCTCCAGCTAGCGCCAGACTCAGGTCCGCCGTGTAAAGGTTGAATAACATTGGGGCCAGCACACAGGCCTGTTTTAGTCCATTGTCCGTGTGAATCTTAGCAATTGCTGTCTCCCCTGCGAGTTTTACACATACCCAGGTCCTGGTATACAAGGACATCATTGCTCGTACCAGTTTAGGTCAGATGTTCCATCTCTCAAGCTTCTGCCACAAGATGTTCTGGGCAATTTTATCAAAGGCAGCTGAGTACAAAACATGCAAACAGTGTGAGGGAGTTGTGAGCTGCTGCTTGCTGGGCTAAGTCTGAGAGGACGAGGAGGTCCACTGCTGACGCTCCTGCATGGAACCCTGTTTGATAAAAGGACAGGAGGCCTGCCTCGCAAGCCCACTGTGCTAATTCCTGAAGTCATATGCTGGTGTATGCTTTACCATAAATGTCCGGGTAGTGCAATTAAGCGATAGTTTCTTGGATCAGTATTGGGGCCCTTCTTGAAGATGGGTTGGAGGATGGATCATCGCCATGACTCCGGGACTTCTTATTGGAGCCAGCATTCAGCATATAGTGGCGCCAATGCTGTGCTGAGTGCCAAAACTGCGTGTCTTCCCAGAATAATGAGCCTAGGAGCCCGTTAGGCCCGGGTGCACCATCCTTTCTGATTTGTTTTAGGACTTTGCGGATTGCAGGTTCCCATATGGGAGATTTTACTTTCCTATTTGTGTCCCATCGTCTGTTTCTTTTAGTCAACAGTGTTGATCAAGGAGCGTTGGTCCAGCGACTCACAGTAAAGTACTTTAACATGGGCAATCAATTCCTTGCTTGCATGGAGTTCCCCCCACTTTTGCCCCTATAGCATATGGCGTTGATGTACTGCCAAAATTGCTTATGTTTCTTTACAGCAATCAAGTCAAAATGTATAATCTATTTAGCCGCCTGGGCCTTCCTCCTGTGTTCTCATACCAGATGTTGGTGTTTCCAGGCCACAGTATGTAGCTGCTCTTTTGAGCGAGTGTTGTTTAATTTCCTGTATGCTCTTTGTCTGGCCATTAAGTGCTGGGCACTTTTCTTAATTTTGTTACCGGTCCTAGTGAGTAAGTGTTTTTCCATGTCGGGGGGTGTTCCCTTGAAGTAATGTATGTACATCGGAGGACAGATTGGACAAGCCTATAACTATCCCTGACGTCCGGGGCAAGGTTGGCCACCCTGCCCAGCTTGTTTTCCAAGTTTTGAAGTTTCCTGTGGTCGTAGCAGTCCGTTTGATCCCCTGCATGAGTATATGGTATTCTCCACCGTTAGTGATCCCTAGGAGGGTTGCACAATATTGAGTTCTGGCTGATATGTCTAGACCGACCTGTAGGGCGGCGTGATCACTCTTGCTTCTTTGTATCACCTCATAGGAGGTGTGGCACTTGCATAGAGCCTGCAACAGGAAAACATAGTCCATAGTGGATTGATTGTCGAAGGAGGGGGTATGTGTTATCCGTGGATTATTTGTTGTGGCTATTTCCTCCTTAGAATTGAGATTGTACATTTGCAGGAAGGTGTTGAACCTGATTGTTTAGCTGTTTGGCCTGTATTCTGCCGCATCCTCCCTCAGGCGATGTATATTAAAGTCCCCCAGTAGCAGAAATTCTGAGGATTGATACTGTATTATTATTTTTTCCAGGTGCCGCAACATCTGGTCCAGTTTGCCCAAACTGCCTGTGCCATGAGAATTAAAAATAAACGTTGATTATCATTATCATCAAACAGCCAGCTGGACCCATTAAACCATTTCAAATGCCAGCTTGAATCACTTCAGAGTGGCTATTTATTTCTGTAAAAGTCAGATTTGTTGAATGCTTAATGTAAGTTGAGATGCATACTGATGGTTTCCAAAATAGAAGTAGTTTGTTTGCAAGCCAGTGAAATTCTGCATAACCTGTTAGCAGCGTAGGACTTAATGCACATGTCTCGTTATGCAAATGATTTGCACTGTATCAAGAAGTGCAAGTGCACCCTTACCGTGTAAGATCTAGCCACATTCCATGTTAATATATTGATGCTGTTAATTTGACATGAAAGTTTGGTTCTGTTTGTGCTAGGAATAGGTTGGCTTTCTTTGTGCCAGACCTGTGGTGACCCAGTCCCAGTAGGCAGTGTCCAATGTCTGCTGGGTTGTGCTGCTATGAATAGAGATGACCTGGCAAGCCAATTCCTGCCCATTTAGTCTGCACTGGATTTGAAAGTTATCATACCTACTTGGTGCTTCATGTCTTTTTGTTCCCTTTAACAGGCCCTTCTTCAGGCTGATCTGGAGCAGCGCCCTGAGGATATGTGGATATTTTTGTTCTTCCTTTGGCCTGTCTAGTATTACCTATTCTGCAAACTTTTTTTTTAAAGCTTCTTTTTATTAAACAAGTGTCAGCATTTCAAAACTGTTACATATTCATATATTTAGGTACATGTTTCCCCGGTGGTTTACACAATCTGTGACTCATAAACATGGTGTAGTAATCATGGTGTCAGTGGAGTCTACCTGTAAAATTCGCTCTCATCCCACCCTCACCCCACCTAACTATTCAATGCCACCCCGTACCCCCTATAGTCTACCCACAGCTGCCAAATTTTCTCCCATTTCTTGGGGCATCCCCTGCTCTCATAAATTGTCTTTTCTGCTGCACAGCAACAGTCCATGTCTCTTTTCCATTGAGATACTTTTGGCGATTGAGTGGCCCCCCATGCCCCTGCCATGTTCCGCTTGGCGACCATTGCCGCCACCTGGAACCAGATTTTTTGATACTTGGGCCAGTTCTGTTCCCCAGAGACACACAATATATGCTGCCTAGCCTCCAGGGGGACTTCCTGTTCTAACACTTACGACATTATCCAAACCACCTAATTCTATATGATCGGGCAGTCCCAGAGAATAAGGAAAAATGTTCTCCTCTGAGTGCAGCCCCTCTGACATTTCGCTGTTAATATGCGCCCTAGCTTAAACATAAGTGTGCTGGTGTAATAGGACCGGTGCAGTATCTTCAGCTGGACTAATCTAAATCATGCCCGTATTGCCACCTATCTAGGACTCTGCACTGCCTCTGCCCAGTCATCATCCTCTAGCAATCCCACCTCGGATTCTTGCAGCTTTATTAGTAAGTCTGGTGAGTTGTTTAATATTTTTTTATATGTACAGGACAGTGCCTTCTCTGGAATTGGATCCAGTAACACCTGTCTTCTAGTGGACTGTATTCGGGAATCTGATCCCCATCTTTAAGGTGTCCGCCCAACGCATGCTTCAATTGTAAATATCTATAGTGCTCCGTGGGTGCCAATTGAAAGTCTACCTGTAAGTCTGCAAACAACATTACTGCCTGTCGCTGCCTGTACTGCTCGATTTTCCCGGCCTTTCTTGTGTTAAAGAGGGACCAATATGACTTCAGTCTCTTTCCATTCAAGTTTAAGGGTTAGAGTAGTGTATAGAGCCTATTTACTAGGCACTTCGACATGATCCTGTGTTCTTCCCCATAGATCAGGGCTTGCACAAATAGCCTAGGGGATAGATTCGTTAGTATTAGGGGTAACCTGTCCTGTAGTGAGGGTATTTCATGGAGCCGTGCTGAATTCAGGCCTGGTAGGCCTTAAACGGGAGAGACTCCATCTTTCCTCCTGCTCTGGCAGCTTGGGATGTTTCTAGGTCATAGGCAGTGTTTTAGTTAGGAGGTGTTATTCGCTTGGAGAGAACCGGTTCAGGCCGGCCCTTATCGAAGGATTGTATTTTTCTTCATGCCGAAGACACTACATCAGGCCGGCCGGCTGGGAACGTGTCCTTGGCACGGGGAGGTACAAGAATTTGGTGGGCGGCAGGTTACGGGCTGGAATTTTCCATGAGGAAATGCACATCTATATTAGTAAAAGTCTGAGGTAGATACTGGTACTTGCTTCAGTCCGTAGGCGGCATCTGGCCGTTAGCAGTAAAGCTACTACTTATTCCAGGGAAGACAGATGACAAACTTGAAGGCGGAGAAAAACCGAGAGACAGATACTCTTCTAGCAGAATAGCCAGAGAGAAGAGAGTAGCCGATGAGGAAGAGGTCCCAGTGACTCGGAGAAGAGAGAAGGGAGTAGATCCGTGACTGCGGAGGTGTAACTTCCAGGCGAGCCGAGGCACAGACGAGAAGGGAACCTAGATGACCATTGAGTGCAGGCTACATACGACTAAGGTGATGTCGACCCCTTTTTATTAGAGTGTACAACCTAATCTTTCACTTTTCTTTGCAGGTTATATGTTATATTGTAATGTTATGTGATCGCATATGTAATGAATAAATAAAGTACCCAGTTTGTAGTGAACCAACATGTGCTATGTGTTCTTGCATGAGAGGGTAGCCTATTCTTCTAGTCAGCTGTGACTTGATATGAACAGATGTTAACCCTGATCAGGTAAGTGGTAACTGAATAAGGGAGGAAGGAGCCCCTCGAACCAGAGGACAAGTCGTGTTCAAACTGGCAGTTCTTGTGTGATCTGATAAATAGTAACATTGATTCCCTTGTTGTATGTTATGGTAATCATAGGATGAACTTGTGCTGAGGCTGCCGTCTGGGTAGGAAGTCCTGGGTCCGTCTGGGACCGCGAGGCTAAGGCTGCCGTCTGGGTAGGAAGTCCTGGGTCCGTCTGGGCCCGCGAGGCTAAGGCTGCCGTCTGGGTAGGAAGTCCTGGGTCCATCTGGGACCGCGAGGCTAAGGCTGCCGTCTGGGTAGGAAGTCCTGGGTCCGTCTGGGACCGCGAGGCTAAGACTGCCGTCTGGGTAGGAAGTCCTGGGTCCGGCTCCAAGCATTGCTGGTGGCGAGGGTTGAAATGCGCATGTTGGGCTGGGCAGAGCAAGGCCCAGTTGTGTCACACTGACCCAGCCATTCAAGCTCCACCCCCCACCCACGTCTGACTCCACCCGCCCTCACCTGACTCTAGACTACAACTGTAAAATGGAAAAGTTTGCCTGGTAGACATGCCGCTCACTGCCCAGCTGCCGCTGTTAAGCACTATATTGGAATCAGCTGGGAATCATTAGAAGTAATGACATTACTTAATATGGGGCACAGGGGCAGGGGGGCAATGCCGCCATGCCCAAATGAAGAAACCGCTGTTGCATCCACAACCTTTAACCTGTGTGTTTGTAATAGGTTGACAAGACTGCCTGTTTTCGGAACCAGATGGGTCAAGGGACGATACCCTATAATCATGTATTGGATCCATCAGGTGCAAGGTCATAAAACCAGCAGAAGTTTGGGTATTACAATCTCCTGCAATTATTTCAGGATGCCTATGTTGCGACTGCTCAATCATGCTTAGGAGACAATCTATGATTCCTGACTGCAGGTTTGGGGGAACAGAGCGCATATATTTATGAAATTGATGTCCCAGGCACCCGGAGCAGAGCCTGTTTTAATCGCTGTACCCAGCAAGTCTCTGAAATTCGACGGAATTCTCTTTATTGTGGCAAACAAGTCCATCCTCAACCACATCAACAGCCCACCGGATGTCTTCCCCACAGGAGAGGGTACAGCATTGCTGGCGAATGATATATACCCAGATCTAAAGACCGGGTCTGTCACCCACACCTCTTGTAAGAAGATGATATGGTGTTGGTCTATGAATGTACCTCATTCTGGGTCCCCTAGCTTGGATATGACCCCCTGTATGCTACATTCCACGACAACAATTTTAGACCATCAGATTCATATGGGGTTGCCCCAGATTTATACACTAGTGAATTGGCGCTCTGTCTCATTTGTGCCTCTGGGAGTTTGGGTGCCTTTAAGGATATTCCCTTGTTATCCCTGTGGCCATGGAAGCTATTTGGGGTCTTAGCCAGTACGGTTCTTAGTGAAGGGGTACTTTCAGCCGTGAGGATGCAACATCACCTCTCTAAGTTATCACCAGTCAGTCGACGTCAGACAAATTAGATGCATGGGCCTCTGTAGGAACAGCAATTTGTGAGTGGAGTGGTGGATTCCATGAACAGTCAAATTTTAAAGGTGATGATAGATTTGTTTTTTTTTACCTTAAGCCTTATTAGACAGCCTATAGGGGAGCCTGAATCTATGCTCCAGTGCTATCAACCCACTTACAAGGTCATACTTTGTCAACTTCGGGCCAATATGATCAGATGTTACATGTTGGTTGGTATATCGAGTGGCCTTTAGTTTATCCTCTCTAATGTCTGATCCACAGCCTGTGGACTTTCTAAGCCAGTAAATGGCTTTGTTTGTTAGTGAATCCTATGGTTCTCTGGTACCTAACTGGAGTTTGAACATTAATCATGAATATGTTGTGTTCCGTTTTAGGAGCCACTCCTGGCATATTCCCAATGCTTATTGGGTTTGAAGTTGTAGTGACCCCCTGGGTGATTTGTTGAAACCCTTCCCCACCAAATGGGTGTAAGTGCCTTCTGGCAGGTGCCTTAGGAGGGCTAGGTTTGCGCCTTAAGTGCAAGGATGGTTTAGCAGTCATTCCGGATGCACCAGCAGCATCAGGAACATTAGCCTTGCAGAACTGAGTTGCACAGCGCATAAGCAGACTATTATCAAATGTGCTTCCCAGATGGTTAGAGTGGCTAGTGCGTACAGGATCAACCTTCGCGTCAGTTGCTGAGAGTCTCTATTAAGGTTCGCTACCAGAGCGACAAGGCTATCTATTTTACGGTTGAGCGCCCTAGAAAGCCTACCAATATATTCTCTCTGGTTGTGTATCTCTTTTCTGAGTGATGTTAACTGCAGGTGTGCAAGGTCCTCGCCTAGCCCTGAAGCGCTGGACTGAGTTGCCACTGACTGGATGTTATCTGAGATTTGCTCATCAAGGGTCCCTAGTACTTCAAACTGGTTCGTACATTCAACAGCAACTGTGGGAACTATAGTGGCCCAGTCCAGAGGCTGCACTCCTGAAGGTGCTTATCAGCTAGTACCAGGAGATGACTGGGGATTGGTAGATGGTTCATTATTAGTATGAGCTGATGGGCTAATGTTTCCATGTTTATTGAAGAACGATTTGATGTCCCCCTCTGACCCTTCCCTGGTTTAGTTGCCTTAATCTTTGGGCCTAGCAAACCTTCTACCTTCTCGATTAGTATATATATTTCGTTAAAGGTGCAATTTTACGCAGAATGTTAGTTGCTTTTTGCTGTGCCCGAATCAGATGATTTATCATTAGCTTTACATTTAATTATGTTGGCCAAATAAAGGTTAAACTCCTACAGCAGCTAGATTGTCATTAACTTATTGGAGCAGCTGCACAAAGAAAGCAGGAGTGGTTTTAAACCTGCTATCCCAGATTTAACTATAGTCTGAATAACCAACTGGGATATTGTGCAAAGTACTCCGACAGCCACGAAAAGAAGCCACTGCAACCCGCTGAGTGTCCAGGATCACTTATATCACGGCGAGGGTATGATTTACAAGCGCATTGTTCATGTCACGTATTACACACACTGGAGTAATTTCAGAAGACCCTTCATCCTGGGGCTGCAGGGCCTGATACAGGCAGAGCGATGAAACACTCCTGTGCTATGTCACACGGGGTTGTGGCTGCTCGATGTGGAGGGGAAATGAGGGTCAGGCCCCGGTCCGTTACATAAACAAGAGCCGTCTTTGCAGGTTACTCCTCCTTAGGATGCTACAAGCAGGCATCGCTGTTAAGAGAGTTATCCAATGCAAATGTATGCAGCAGCCCCGCACGCGCACAGGCTCTCCAAGTTCGCGGGTCAATTACAGAAGTCAAATGCAGCGTAAATAGGCTTCTGTAGTGTTGTGGGCCCTGGGCCCACATGCTACTAAATGATGGACACAGACACCGTCATATTGCACACTTAACTGGCCACGAGCACGTGCAGGGTCACGTCACTTGAGACGTGTGTGGGGGATGGGTGTGGGGTGCAAGTTTGTCCGGCCCTCGAGGGAGTAGCTGGCAATACAAGTGCCTGCTGAGACACTAGAATGTGTGCAGCATTACACTACAGCTGCAAGAGCCACTCTCTTAGTGCTGTGGGCTCTTACCAGACTTAGTGGGCCCTGCCTCCTTCTGTTGCCATGGGCGCATGATGGCCTGCCCTTTGCCAGGGCACAGCCCTCGCTCATCCTGCGTCGCAGACCTAGAAGACAGGATTTCTAGCGCTTATTCAGCACAGGTGGTGGAAGGGGGTAAAAGCACCAAGGATTGCCTCCTTCGGCCCTGGCAAGCAGGTTCACATAGTCCCTCTCCGCAGTGGGATAGCAAAGTGTCTGGTATCCCACACAGCATGATGCGAAGGCGCGCTTTATAGTTCTTATTGAGCACAGGTGGTGGAAGGTGGTGAAAGCCCGAGGGATCGCCTCCTGGGACCCTGGGCAAGGTGTTCCACGTAGTCCCTCTCCACGATGGGAAACCAAAGTGTCCGGTATCCCACACCGAATGATCAGAAGATATGCTTTATAGTGCTTATTCAGCACGGGTGGTTGGAGGTGGCAATAGCACCCGGGACCACCTCCTGGGGCCCTGGGCAAGCTGGTCCACGTAGTCCCTCTCTGGGACGGGAAAGCATAGTGTCCGGTATCCAACATGGCGGGATGAGAAGACGTGCTTTATAAAGCTTATCTAGCACAGGTGGGAAAAGCACCAGGGACCACCTTCTGGAGCCCTGGGCAAGCTGGTCCACGTAGTCGCTCTCCGTGATGGGAAAACAAAGTGTCCAGTGTCCTGCGCGGCAGGATGAGAAGACACACTTTATAGCACTTATTTAGCACAGGTGTTGGAAAGTGGTGAAAGTACCAGGGTCCGCCTCATGGGCCCTGGGCAAGCTGGGCCACGTAGTCCCTCTCCGGTATGGGAAAGCAAGGCGTCCGGTATTCACACACTAGCCAACGTTCATACCACTATAATGGAAACATCCATGGCAAAAATTGAGCTAGGAGACCACGAAGAAACTACTGAGCCAATCAAAACTGAGATGGCAGATGTCATCTGCAGCAAATCAGTGGCAGAAGTAGCACAGCAGGCTCACGCTCATGTGGATTCTGCAGAGTCGAACTCCATTCCTCAGCTCATAGCCCAGCATAGTGCAAAACAGGCTCCACATTTGGCTGCCAAACCCACTTTGCAAGAGTAAGCAGAGGCGGTTGAGGAAGAAGACATGGAAAGAGAGGGAATTCTCTTTGCATGTAAGAACCATTCACCAGTTGAAGACGTTAGTCTGCAAGAACAAAGCTCCAGCCAACTAGCGGAAGAGGGTGAAAACATTTTCCTCAACTCCATCATCGATCAAGAGTCCTAGGGTAGGAGTTCTCCCCCAAAATTTGTGAGGTCACTATTAAGGCGATAAAGAGTGTTGCGCTCACAGACACAGGAGCGTCAGTCAATGTCATGGACAGAACACATTTCCACCTCCTCTGACCCAAGCCTACACAACATGAGACAACAACTACCATATTCTCATATGGCACCTTCGAGTCACTGCCAGTTGCAGGTGTTTTCACCAACTCTGCAAATGAATCTCATTCCATGGTAACCAATTTCTGTGTTGTCGACCAAGGCACCACCACTCTGATCTGCTGTGCCACAGCAGAGCCTCTAGGCTTAAACTACTTTGCGTGCTGCATGAACACCAGATTAGTCAACAAAATCCTCAAGAAGTTTAAAGATGTTTTTTGGGGGGGCTGGGATGACAACAAAATCCTCATGGAATAAAAAAAAAAATTGGTGGGTCTAGGGTGTCTGAAAGTAAAACCCATCAGACTCCACATCAATGATACCAACAAGCCAGTTGCCGTCTGCCACAGAAGGGTCCCTTTTAACCTTAGGAAGAAAGTTGGACTGAAATTGAAATGAATGAAAAATATAGGAGTCATTGAGAGACGATCTGGCCCACACCATTGGGATTCTCCAGTAGTGACTGCAAAATACACCCAGCATGAAACCATTTGAATCTGCACTGACATTAGACTATTGAATGTGGCTATATGAAGGGAAAAGCATATCAACCCCACTTTAGACGATATATTGTCAGATCTGAACAATGCAAGGTGGATTTCCAAGTTGGAATTAAGCGCAACGTACCACCAGCTAAAGCAGGACAAAAAAAGTTGGTACATCACTACCTTCTTGACTCACATCGCATTGAGGCAAACAAAAGACTGAACGTCAGGGTGCCATAACCACTGAGGTCTTCCAAAATTCAATACAAGAGACTCTAAATGAACTACTGGGTGTCATCAGTCCAAGCAACGACAACCTTATTTACATACACAAATATTGGCCAAACATAACAAATGACTTTGCAGCACTCTCCGGTGACTCAGGGAAGCGCAGTTAACCCTGCACAAGGAAAAAGGTGGATTTCTGAGCAACAACATAACATTTTTTCAGCCCCTATTTTCCATCAAGGGACTAAGCATCAGCCCACAAAAGATTGAAGACATAAAACGAGTGCCTCTACCCAGAATTGTCTCAAAGGTTAGGCAGTTTCAAGGCATGATAAATTATTGTGGTTGCTTCATCCCCAATTTAGTCCCCTCACAAAACCTTCATTATCTCATAAATGTATCAACTACATGGTTGTGACACTGCTAACATGAAAAGGCCGTTGAAGAAAGCAAGGCAGCTATCTTACAGAACACAACAATTCAATATTTTGACACCCAGGCCAAAACCAAATGAATTGTAGATGATAGTCCTGTCAGGTTGGGAACAGGCCATTTCAAGGAACACCAATGATTCCACTGGAAATCCATCTCCTATGCCTATAGAGCGCTGGTGGACACCCAGAGGAGTTATTCTCAACTAGAATGTAAAGCTCTGGCAATCAGATGGCCATGCAACCACTTCCAACTGTACCTATTAGGGAGAGACTTCACAATCTTAACAGACCATAAGATGCTGATACCACTTTTCAAAGGAAGATTACGAATTCTCCCACCAAGAATACAAAAAAAGCTCTACAGCTCCAGCAATAAAATTTTGAGATCAAATTCCAGCCAGGATCAGAAAACCCGGACTTCACCCTGCAACATATCGCACAGGAGACCAACACCTTATCAAATCCACATAGGCTTTCATACAGTTCACACCCCAGAAGGCGTGTTCGAAAGCTCTTTCCCTAGAAGTGATTGACTGTGCCACAAAGGAGGAAACATGCATGCAGCTGGTGAGACAGGCAACACAAGAAACCACTGAAAAACATTATTGCCTGGCCATGCAGCAAGAGATGAAGAGACACAGCAAACGCTGGCAGTGATGTGAAAAGAGACACTCCTGATAGGCGATACGATTGCAATTCTCCAAGTCTCTAGCCAGAATCCCACATCAAGTTAGCCCATCAGAGACATCAAGGGATCGCCAAAACAAAAGCCCTCTGAAGAGAGAACGTGTCGTTGTCAACCCACAGGCATACATTTCGTGCCTCATCATCAAGGAAGCAAAAGACACACAATTTGATGGACGGAATGCATAACAAATCAAAACATTCATTCCCAGTCAAGAGATCTGGGTTAAATCCATCATTTTTTTGCTCATCAGCTATCCTGGCTGAAGAGGAGTGAAACCCGGAAACCGGTCCTACAATGCTTGTTGCCTGTCCAGGGAGGGCCTGGCTTGGCAGTTCGGGCTGGACTGTTCCCATGAGGCATAGGGTCAAGACTGATTTGCATATGGCCAGGTCTAAACTGGGGTGGCATGGTGATGGATTTAACCCAGATCTCTTGACTGGGAGTGAATGTTTTGATTTTTTCTGCATTCCATCCATCAATTGTGTGTCTTTTGCTCATCATCAAGGAAGGCACCTGCACAGTGGCCTGGGTTAAAGTCATTACCGACCTATGCAGCTTACTGGATCGGCACAGCTCATTGTCCTTATTCACACCTGCTTCAAGTACCCGCCATGTAAAACTGTAGAGTTGTTTGGGTGTGACAAATTCAAACCAAAGCTAGAAAGAATATTTGCAGCGTATTATCTACCAGTAGGTCTCAAGACTGACAGTGGTCACCTTTGATTGAACTAGCAAGACTTTAAGAAATGCATGCAAGAGCTGCACATTCAGCATTTAGTGGCCGCTCGACAACTTATTACATGCCAGCCAAAATACCCCACACTGTATGGGCAAATGCTTGCCGGCAACAGTGTTATTCAAGAGAGCTTCGAGGGACACGAGTCCAACAGCCCCAAGGTAGCTTCCACCTGAAACTGACTACAAGCACAGCCAAGAAAGACAGCAATGACCGTGCAACCAAAAGGGGTCGTGGGCAGGGCCGGACTGGGAACCGAAACCGGCCCTGGCAACGGGGTAGATGCAGATATGTACCAACTGCCATAATGTACTGGTCAGAGACCGACTACCCGGCTGCAAAGTTCGATTGGCATTTTGAACAAACTCTGCGTAGTCACATTCACAAACACAAAGGGCACAATAGTCTCGCCCAAGATAGGCAGTGTGGCTAGCACTCGTAATGTATTCCTATTTTTAAAATAAATACCGATGGAGATAATGGTCGGCCAACAGATGAAGAGGGAAGAAAGCGGCGCCATGCAGTGGGCTAGTGACGAATTCGGAGCAGGGGAAAGGGAGGGTGATGGTAGTGACAATAGGGCAGCAACTTTCCAGGAACTAACCACAACTCTGGAAATGGACTCTCGGACTCTGCTGACCTCTGCAGAGATTCGCAGACCTCCCCAGAAACGTTATAGGTCATTGCCGACACACAGTCATATACTTGTTCCATTGAAAGTCTTTTTAAGAGGCCTGACGTCACCGAACAAATAAAAGAGCCGGGCTTGGTGTGTTTGCTTATCAGTACCCGTGTTGCAACAGTGGTTTCCAGTGCCCTCTTCCCGCTGCGCCCCTGGCAGTCCACAGAGGCCTTTTGCTGTGAGGGCAGGGCAAAATGCATTTTATTTTGCCGATAATAATGTTTCAAGTTTCCACTGTTTCTGAATATATTTGTGCACTACTTAAATTATGATCACGTTGTAGATTATATTTTAAATATGAAAAACATTGATTTTCAGAAAATATTTTAGCGAACACCCTATTGACCCCCCATTTTCAGCCCAATCATAATCTATCACAGCCTAGTCAGTTTACGCCTGCCGCTGCTTGTGCTGTTCCTGTTGTGTGTGTGTGTGTGTGTGTGTGTGTGTGTGTGTGTGTGTGTGAAGTCCACATGCAATGCTGCAGTAGGTATTGTACGTCATCCAAGTGTGGCGTACGTTTCTACTGCTGCTAACCCGGTTGCATTGGATTTGCATGAGGGAAACTGGCACCGTGCTGCAGCTGGCCTGTATGCAAGGGAAGAGTGCACTTCTGCTGCTTACTCTGAACCTGTTAGTTCTTTGACATACTCTTTCACTTCTGCCATCAATTCAATTCAATTCAATTCAATTCATGAAGCTTTATTCGGCACATGTAGATGACCATAAAAGCATAAACAAAAAACAACAATACATTTTAAAAAAGACATTACAGCTAAAATTTACAACTTATAATTATAGTCAATGACTCATTAGACAATGCATATTATCTACATAAATATGTGAGATTAATAATCAGAATTCATTAAAAACTCATACTTTTCCTGGAATTGATGCACTGGTTTAAAAATGTGGCAGTGTAAAAACAAATATCTGCCGATTGCAAATTAAAAATTAAAGCCATGGCATGTTTGACTGTACATACTCCGTATTTAACAAACAAAGGTTTCAAAAATACTATACGAAAGCTCGTGTACAGTTTACAGAACAGCAGAAGGTGCACAGTGCTCTGTGCAGATACATCATCGCACCTACATGGCCCAATCGGATGTTTCTTAATGTTTGGATGGGCTACTAAACAGTGTGCCAGCCCAAATCTTAGTCTGGTTAGCACGAATTTGTGTGAATGCCTAGTCACCATAGTTAGGTAAGATGGAAAACCCTCCACTAAATTATATCTATTATAAAAAATGACAGAGGACAATGATCCGGCTATGATTGCTCGTTTCCTTTCCACATAAGTCAGAAATATACTTTTCATTTCTAATTTGGAGATCTTTGATGCTGCGCTAGGATTATTTAAAATATTCAGGTTAAAAATGTCTGAAAAACAGACAACAACATATTTAACCCGGGGAATATCTTCTGCCATCATTTTGGGGCCTGACCTCTTTGCGAACAATGCTTACACGTCTGCTGCCAATGCTGGACTTGGAAATTGTGTGTGACGTGAGCCCTGTCGCTATCAATAACTAACTGGCCAATGTGTGAGGGATGGGATGTTTACCTCTTTCTGTCGGTGATGCATCTGTTCTATGTGTGGGGCGGACTTGCACTTCTGTTGTCGGCAAAGTACCTTATCTATGTGCACTGCTCAGCTTGACTTGTTCGTTGTGTGAGGGAAGCCTGCACTGCTGTTGACACAGTCTGGTCGGTGTGTGAGGGAAGCCTGCACTACTGTTGACACTGTCTGGTCAGTGTGTGAGGGAAGCATGCACTGATGTTGACACAGTCTGGTCGGTGTGTGAGGGAAGCCTGCACTGCTGTTGACATTGTCTGGTCGGTGTGTGAGGGAAGCCTGCACTGCTGTTGACACTGTCTGGTTGGTGTGTGAGGGAAGCCTGCACTGCTGTTGACACAGTCTGGTCTGAGTGTGAGGGAAACCTGCACTACTGTTGACACAGTCTGGTCGATGTGTGAGGGAAACCTGCACTACTGTGGACACTGTCTGGTCGGTGTGTGAGGAAAGCCTGCACCACTGTTGACACTGGTCAGTGTGTGAGGGAAGCCTGCACCACTGTTGACACTGTCTGGTCAGTGTGTGAGGGAAGCATGCACTGATGTTGACACAGTCTGGTCGGTGTGTGAGGGAAGCCTGCACTGCTGTTGACATTGTCTGGTCGGTGTGTGAGGGAAGCCTGCACTGCTGTTGACACTGTCTGGTTGGTGTGTGAGGGAAGCCTGCACTGCTGTTGACACAGTCTGGTCAGTGTGTGAGGGAAGCCTGCACTACTGTTGACACTGTCTGGTTGGTGTGTGAGGGAAGCCTGCACTGCTGTTGACACAGTCTGGTCGGTGTGTAAGGGAATCCTGCACTGCTGTTGACACAGTTTGGTCAATGTGTGAGGGAAACCTGCACTACTGTGGACACTGTCTGGTCGGTGTGTGAGGAAAGCCTGCACCACTGTTGACACTGGTCAGTGTGTGAGGGAAGCCTGCACTACTGTTGACACTGTCTGGTCGGTGTGTGAGGGAAGCATGCACTGCTATTGATACAGTCTGGTCAGTGTGTGAGAGAAGCATGGACTACTGTTGGCACTGGTCAGTGTGTCGGGGAATCCTGCACTACTGTTGACACTGTCTGGTCGGTGTGTGAGGGAAGCCTGTACTACAGTTGACTGTCTGGTCGGTGTGTGGGGGAAGCCTTCAGTGCCGCAGCTGCCTACTGTGTATAACTTCTTTATGTGAGAGAAGCATGTGTGAGAGAAACGTTGCTGTCTGTCTTTTGTCTGTACTACGGGTGCTGGTGGCGCTTGAAAACAACTTTGTACTAACAAAAAGAGGCAAACAGTTGTGTCAGTGCATGCCTCTTTGATGATGGCCACATAGAACGAGCTTTATTTCCCCCCCACAGACAGCAATTTCATAGAGAAATTATTGCTCCAATTTCTTTCTTTTCCTCGAATGCACTCGTAAATGGTACAAATCTAACCCTTGTCGTTGAAAGAGTAGGAATGAGCACAGAGACCTCAAGATCATCGAAACGCTAATGAAATGTTAACGTAGGACGTTTGCCCCTTTAAGTGTGAAACATGCCTTTAAATCAACCACTCAAGGAGCAGCTGTTACCTGCCTAAAAATAACCCGCAGTTAGCTCAGTCAGAGGCCAGCTGTCTCTCTAAGTGCAGTGGGTGTTATCTCATATGAGTCCTGGCTGCCAGGGGCTGTGAACAGATTGAATGAAGTTTGCTGCGCTCTTTCTTTGTTGTGAAGGCCGGTTTTGTCTGAAGCCATTCTCGTTCAAAGTGCACCATTCCTAAAGCGAGCGGTGTTTGAACGATAACTGGGAAGCCAGGAAGGAAATGCATGTGTGTTTGACGTCCCCGAGGTAAAGTTTCTACCTGAAAACATTCCAGCTTTGACTCACTCTCCTGACTGCCAATGAAGCTGAGCGCACATACGGCATTTTTCAATCGATCAGTGGTATCTTAAGGGTTTTTAGGGCCCCGGGCAAGAGATATTTTAGGGCCCCTGTTTGTAACAGCTTTGAATTTATCAACCCATGAAAAGTCCTCTGATGCCAAACTATCCCTGGGCACACAAAGACGCTCAGCGGTCTGTTTGTCCGCCGCAAAACAGCTCCAAAAGAAAGCTTCAGCAAACTTGATGAAGTCAAGGTTTTTCACTTAGATCTAGATTTTTTTTTAACTTTCAGCACATTGAAAGCAACTTCGTGAGTGGTTTACATTTACATTCACACTACGCTTTTGTTAAGCATGCCCAGCTTAAAAATTGTTTTTGTGAAGGATTATGGTTTTCACGTGGGACTTCTGCATATTGATTTTTGTGTTGCATTTTTTTTTATAGCGCGAACTCGATGGAAGGTTATTGGAGCACAGTTGGATTACAGACGGACACCTTCATTTTTAGGCACAGAAAGATGAGCTGATTTGCCCAGAATCACAGGATGTTGAGACTCGAACCCGGTTCCTTAGTTTCAAAGTCGACCGCTCTAGCCTTAAGCCACCTCCTCTCTCCGGTCACTTTACCAGGGGCCCCTTGGAAGGGGGGCTTATGCAATGGCCTATGCCTTAACACGTCTCTGCCTGCATTGAGTGATTCAAATGCCAACATCAGAAACGGAGCTTGCAGTGCCCCTTCTATGAAACAATTGTAGTCTCCTTTTGTGGGTTCACTGTTAATACCTTCACTATCTAAGGCATGTGTGCTCCCCGAATTCAGTAGCTAAGTAGTCTAAGCAGGGAGGATGACCCACAGCCCCTTTCTGCATGGTAATCAATTCAATTTTATTGTTTGGTTAATTAAAACCTTCACAAAAGTAAAACATGTACAATGCCCAATAATAAAACTGCATAATAAAAAAAGTCGCTAACTACAAGCAGGGAGACTTCAGCTGCACCAATAAAATAACAGGTTAGAATGCACTGGTGACACGAGCAGGCTTTGCATATAAGGGTTAGACAGTGTGCAAAGAGACGCAAAACACAAACCAGTTGTAAAAAAAATGACAGATCTGCAGAATACAAAGAGAAGGAATTCAGCTGAGCCACATATTAAGTAGTAAATGTAGGTAACAGATAACATTTGTGTTAACATGAGTTATGTCAGCATGCACAGTACCCAAAACACTGACCAGTAGTGAAACGACGGATCTATAACGGTACTCACCAAATTCATTGTGCAAGCTGGTCTTACTCAGAGACTCGCCCAATACAATCGATGTTTTGTTGTTTTTTAGCGTGGGTTATAGAACGATGTGCAAAATACGCGAAACACAGGCCAATTGTAGGATGACAGGGCTATGAACGGCATTGAACGAGAACATGTCACAAGCTTGTTTTGCTCAGAGACTGTACTAATGCAGTCCAGGCAAAGCGTATTTAGAGAAAACCAAGAGTCAGTTGGCCAATGGATTTTTTTTTTGGGGGGTGATGGCAACCCTGACTTCAACAGAGATGTTCTTGCTAGAGTTTGATGAATTCCACATAACATGCAGACCCTGTCCTTGGCACACAAAGGTCGCGTTGCAAGCAGTGGAGGAGGTAGAATGATGCACACAGCCAACTTTTGTGGCAGAAGGTTTGCTCGGTACGACTGAAAAAAAGACCTCTCTTATCGGGAACTTCGTAGACCTACTCTTAAAGCAGCAGCAGGATCTAAATTTTGGGGACATTTCGTTTAGTTTCATACCTTTTGGTTCCACTGGAGTTGCAAGGGAAGCTTACTACAAGTCAATGAGAGTTGGCTTGTTGGCTCTCCCATTTTGCCGCTATTGTGACAAACTTGGTGAACCGAATATTAAGCATCGGGTTCTCTGGGTTCATTGATCCAAGGATAGCTTGCCTGCAGGTGCGGGCGCCAAGTTGGTTCCAGTCGCCCCATAACAGGAGTGCAGGGCATAGGCAAACTACATGCTCCAATGATTCCATGCTGCTCCCTCACCCCCTGCATGTTGTAATATTATGTATGCGGCGCCAGCCAGGCAAGTTGTGCAGGAATGGCCAGTCCCCCATGCTAAGAGCTAGGAATCTTTTTTTCCAGAACACTGCGTAGGTGCACAGAAGGTGTGGTGCTGATGAGTATAGGCCCCAGCTAGGCCAGCAGGACACAAGGGTTCGCTCTCCTGCAAATGGAATCTACAAGGAAGTTGGCACGGAAACTGCAAAGTACAAAGACAAAGTTTATTAACCCTTAAGGGTGGTCCTACAGCCCATACAACACTCTTCAGTATTGCATAGGGTAGCACAAAGAACTTGCGTACACGGTCCCCTTTTATACACAACAGAGGGGCTCATAAGTGGGTGGATACAACATGAAGCAAGGAATATTGCCTTTTATGGACATTTTCAATACAGAATCAATATGTGGGCGGAGTAACTAATTTCCTGAGCCCGCGAAAACATGGTCAAGCAAGGACTAACTGATAACAGATGTGGTCAAGTCTGGGCATGCGCCAGACGGACAAAGGGACTATTCATAGACTGTTACTAGGCAGATTACAAGAGCAACTAACACGAAGATAGGACTCTTCTCGTGCCACGCACGTGGAGGCATGACAATACAAAATGGAGTCCAGACTTTGGTCAACATAACAGGAGAAACTCGGTCATATAAGGGGAATTCATGTCTTTAGTGAATGCTTACTCACATCGTTATTTCAATTTTCAACAGACGACCCTTTCAGCATTTACTGAAGACATCCGGTTTGTTAGGATAATCATCGTATATATCAATCTTCATCATTTCTTCTATTTCTTTAGTCAGATGTTTCTGGTAAGTGACATTGGCAATAGCTTTCTTATCAGGAATGCAGAGTGACACACATAGGGAACAGAGTAAGGGGCCACATTGGATACAAATGCAACAGGAAAACAGAATTGCCACAATGATACATAAACCAGTTAGGACCTTCCACCCCCATGTGGTGATCAACGCCCAAAACCATCCAGAAAAGGTCCAAGTACCATTTTCTGTATGGATTTCAGCTGCAATTTTATGCAATTTATTGATAGCATTATAAACTGATGGCGTGTGGTCAGGAATAAACACGCACCAACTACTTCCGATAATTTTACAAGCTCCACCTCGGTCAGCTAACATAACATCTAACACCATGCGATTCTGCAATGCAACAATTCTAGTAATTTGTAATTCTTCCGTAAGATTCCCAAGAGCAGCAGCGGTTTGATTTGTCACAGCCTCTACCACTCTTGTTAACCTTCGAACTTTCCTACTATTTAGGGCAGCTCCAACAAAGAAAAACAATCCTAAATTAAAATCAATATACTGCTGCAGACTAGTGTCAGTCTGATCCACGTCATCAATCGATAGAGTACGTTTATACCTATTTACAGTCACATTATTCAACAACTTCAAATCTTTATGATAAGATGCAGGTGCCAAGAATACAGGAGGTAATAGAAATGCTACATAACATACTCCAGACCAACCGGCTGGCAAACGGTAATAACCTTTATTTCCACACACGAAGTATGTATTATGGGATGCTAAGAAGGTACTATTATTCAACCCGTCGATATTTAAGATAGTGATGCAATCACTTTCACCAACAGGAATATAACCCACACTCTGGACACACAGGTCCGCTTGAGCTTGTGCCACTTGAATCACAAATCGGTCTTTCCCCACAGTGTCTCTGGTGTTCGTGAAAATATAAGGAATCGATTAATTGTCCGGTCGATACTCTTCCCATTCCCAAATTGTCCCATTCGCTTGCGGATATCCATCTTTATCTTGATGACATTCCTTATTAAGTCTGAAGAGTAATCGTCCCACTGTAGGTTTCCGGGTGGCAAAAAGTAAGGTGTACCATGCTCTACAGGAGCCGTTATGAGAGAAAGGAAGGGGTATAAACGGAGTTCCTCCTTTCTTCTGGTGAGCTGGCATCATGCCACATATCCAACAGTTCGTAGCATTGGTGGCAACATGGGTGTGATGCAACATCTGGATGAAAGTGTTAAACAAATAAGACTGACGATGCTTCAACTCTTGATACGGTAGTGTATAGAAGTAGTGCTCCTCAGGCACTGGAGTAGTCAACACGAGTAACTTTCGAACAGGAGTCACATCCTCCACAAACCATGTGGTTATCCCAACAATAGCTACTGTAAACATAAAACCTGATGCACAAAGGATTTTCTTTTTCTCCATGTCAGAATAAAAAATCAATATCTTCCTGAAACTAAAAGGTTGTCAGAACTCTTCCCCTTAGGCAGCGGTTGATTTCTTCACCAGCGGGCCAAGACGGGTGTCGCTACACTAATGCAGGGCTGATCCCCCCCCCTTGCCTCATTGGCTCTCCGTTTCACTAACCCAAGGGCCGTTCTGACAACGTGTCCTGGAACTGAAGAATTCACTTCCTTGGTCTGAGATGATATCGCCTTCCTCCAGGAATCACGTGGTCCGGAAAGAGCTCCTTAGTGTCGTTCGGTTCCACAGCACGGCCTTTCTCTGCAGTCAGAATTTCTCGATGGTCGGTCAATACAGCAGGCTCCACCAATCCGGGCGGCACTTTGCGACAGTGCAGGGAATGGATCCAATTCTTTCGGTTGGAAACCCGCACAGCCGTCCTCGTTGCAAGTAAGACTTGCTCAGGACCAACCCATCTCGGCTCCAAGCTGTTCGTCCTTTCAAAAATCTTCACCATAACATAGTCTCCAGGTCGGAGACTGTGACCTTCGCCGGTGGACCGATCAGGGAGCGCCTCCCGGACCTGTTGATGAATAGAAACCAAGTTATCCGTTAACTGTGCCAGATAATCATTCATCATTACACAAGGTACATCATACACAGCCTTAGGTCGTGGTGGACCCCAAATATTCATTTGGCGCCCAAAAACAATCTCGTACGGTGTAAGACCAGTTCGAGAGTGCGGTATCGATCTAATTGACAATAATGCCAGCGGTAAAGCATCTGGCCAAGTCAAAGAAGTCGAAGCTTGGATCTTAGCGATCTTGAGCTTCAGTGTACCATTATACTTCTCGACCAGTCCTGCAGACTGAGGGTGAAACACTGCGTGGAACTTCTGGGTGATGCCCAGACCCTTCAGAACATACTTTATAACATCCGCTATAAAGTGGGGTCCGTTATCACTCCACAGCAGTCTACAAACACCATATCGGGGGAAGAACTCCTTCAATAGCATCTTGGCGGTAGTCATTGCAGTATTATCTTTCGTAGGGTATGCCTCGACCCATTTACTAAAGGCACATACCACTACTAGAACATACTTCAAATTGTTACAGCGCTCAAGCTGGATGTAATCCATCTGCAAAACCTCAAAGGGTGCAGTAGGTGTCGCAAATCCTCCTGCTGGAGTTCGAGTACCCTTTCCTGGGTTGTACCTCAGGCAAATCATACAGGTCTGCACCACCCTCTTTGCCGTGCTAGCAATCTCTGGATGCTCCCAGACTTGGGTAAGCAATTTTACAATTGCGGAAGCTCCAACATGTGCTAGCCCATGTGCCATCTGAACCATAGGTTGTACAAAAGCTGTGGGTAGCTTCCATCTATCCATCTGCTTATTTCTCCAACAAACCTCATCATCCAATTCTCCATCATTGGACCATTGCTCCCGTTCTTTGTCAGAAGCGGTCCTCTGTATTTCCAGCACCTCTCTTTTCGCATCGTACCATCTTTCTACCTGCGACTTTACTACATACATGGCAGTAGCACCGGGCTGCATCGCAGTCTCCCGTGCCACCCGGTCTGCCAAAGCATTTCCTTCTCCGACTTTATCAACCACTTTCTTATGGGCACTACATTTAATGATAGCAATTTTCCTCGGATATGTCAATGCAGTCAAAAGGTTGTGAACTAACTCTCCATGCATTATTTGTACTCCATGCGACGTTAGAAACCCTCTCTCCTTCCAGAGTAGGCCGAAATCGTGCGCTACTCCGAAAGCATAGCGGCTATCTGTATAAACATTCACACACAATCCTGTACTGAGCTCACATGCTCGTGTTAATGCTATCAGTTCCGCTGCTTGAGCTGATTTCTGTGGTATGCGTGCTGTCTCCACTATTGTTTGCAATGTGGTAATTGCATACGCTGCTGAAGTCGTACCATCTGGTAGCTTCAGGCATGATCCGTCCACCCACAGTTCTCCATCTACATCTGGAAAGGGCGTATCCTGGAGATCAATACGACCCATTGTTTGTTCCTCAGTCACAAGAATACAATCATGTGCTTTCCGTGCCTCAGACTGAGCTTCCGGGAACGGCAACAATGTAGCCGGGTTTAACGTTACACACCTCTTTAACGTAATATGAGGAGCCAAAAGCGTCAGCTCATATCCCGTTAAACGGGCACTGGTCAAATGCTGCGTCTTTGTCTGATTAAGCAGGGCATCAACAGCATGGGGGACTAATACCAACAGCTTATGAGATAACACAATTCCCTCGCTTTGGCGTATTGACACAGCTGTCGCCGCCACCGAGCGAAAACAACCAGGCAATGCTCGGGCAACAGGATCAAGTACAGCTGAAAAATACGCACAAGGGCGCTGCTTGTCGCCATGCATCTGCACTAAAACTGATAATGCACATCCATCTTTCTCATGCACATACAGCGAAAAGGGTTTTGTATAATCAGGGGTCCCTAACACTGGTGCTGAACAAAGGGCCTGTCGCAATTTCTGGAAGGCAGTGTCACACTCATTTGACCAAGGAAGCGGAATAGGTGTGTCTTTTGTCAAAAGGGCTAACAATGGCTTGGCTATGTGTGAAAACCCTAGTATCCATTGCCTACAAAAAGAAACAAGACCCAAAAATGCACGCACGTCCTTCTGCGTGGAAGGCACTGGCGTGTCCAAAATTACTTGAATACGATCTGGTGTGAGTGCACGCCACTCCTTAGACAAAAGGTGACCTAGATAAGTCACCTTTGGTCTACAGAACTGCAATTTTTTCCTCGGCACTTTGTGATTGTGAGATGCCAAAAAGGAAAGCAAGGATAACGTGCTTTTCTCACACAGCTCCGGAGTGTCAGCCGCCAACAAGATGTCATCGACATATTGAATGAGGGCGACACCCTCGGGCAGAACAAAGGAGTCCAATTGTCTTTTCAAAGCTTGACTGTAAATGCTAGGGCTTTCTGTGTAGCCCTGAGGAACTCTACAAAATCGATAAGACCTATTATTCAGAGTGAAAACAAAAAGGTATCGGCTATCGGGATGAATAGGAATCGAAAATAAAGCATTTTTCAAATCAATGACTGAAAACGTCGTCGCCGTAGGCGGGACCAAAGCAAGCAACGTCGTGATATCAGAAACCACTGGATACTGAGGTATCACGATCTTGTTTACTTCCCTCAAATCAATTATAAACCGATAAACTTTGGCATCCGTATCCTTTTTCAAAATGGGTAGAATCGGACTATTACAGACGTTGTAGGGAACTTCCTCCACTACTCCCACCTTAATCAAATCCTGCACAATCTGTATAAGGGCCTCCTCCCCCTCCTGGGAAATACGATACTGCGGGAGGCGTGGTAACACCGCCCCCTCCTGGACACTAATATGAACAGGCGGAATCACCATCTGTCCCACATCGGTATCCGAAATGGCCCACAAAGTACGAGGGAGAGTTGCTAACACAGTATCCTCTGCAACCACACACATCCGTTCAGACAGAGGGTGATTATCATTTAATATCACACGCACACCAGCGGGGGAGCAGCGGATCGTAGCTCTGAAGTGCTTGAGCATATCAAGACCCATAATGTTGTCCGGCGTGTTCGGGGCAAGCAAAAACGGACAGGGTGCAGAAAAAGAATCAACCTGAAATGTGAGGGGTCGAGAAAGAGGGCTTCGGGAGAGTGTACCGTCAAACCCTACCGATGTAACCATTAAGCCAGATGGGGGAGCCCTCGGAACCAATTGTTTAGACAGCGCACTACGAGTCGCTCCTGTATCTACTAGGAACTGATCAGTAGAACCCAAAACCTCCGCTGATACATAAGGACCCTTCTGATCAACCGGCACCTCAACTGATTCTAACCCCCATCCAACGCATTCCTATGCATGCTGTGAATCATGGTACCCAGAGCGGTCAGTCCCTGACACTTGGTACTGGTTCTGTCGATCAAAGACATTAGGTCTATCTCGTTGCTGCCCGGTAGGTTCAAAACGAGCGTGATCATTAGAATTCCCTCTAAAATTCGAAAAACCCCCTCTACCTCTCGGTCCACCCTGATTATGCCCCTGACGCGATGCATACAACGCCGGGCAATCTCTGGCCCAGTGTCCCGATTGTTTACAATACGCACATTGATTCCTATTCAAATCAGATCGGCCCAAAGGAGGACCATAAAATCCTCCCCTACCTCTATTAACACCCCGACGAGGCGGACCATACACTTGCGCTAACATCACCTTCGTTTTTAAATCTTTCGACTTCTTCTCCTCCTGCCCCTTCGCTTCTTGCTCCTGACGCTCATAATACTGAGCTATAGTCAGGAGGGCTGTCGGAGACGCTGTGGACCAAGAACTTTCACTCGCTTTTAGGCGGGCTGCTATTGCCGGTAATAAATTCGCCACATATTTATCAGCAAAGAGGTGTCGACCCGTATCATCCGTAAGTGACTGACCACTAAAATCATGAAATGTCTCCTCAAAGCGCGTAAAGAAATCTGCAACTGATTCATCAACTTTCTGTTTACACGAAGCTAACATATTCCAGTCAATCTTTTTAGGGGGAATGATTGTTTTTAACTTGGTCAAAATAGCAGCGGGGAGATCTAGGATAATCTGAGGTGGTTTCTGCGCGGGCTTCCTCTCCCTATCTTCATCCTCAAGTTCAGACCACCGAGCCTTAAAAGCGGCAACATCGTCCACCTTCCGTACGGATCGCCACATATCCGGTGGTAAAATAAGCCCAAAGAACAGATCTATATCTGCTAAGGTCATAGTACAAGAATTCAAGGCCCCCTCGACTTCTTTGTAAAAGGCCGCTGGATTCTTGCGGGGATCAGGCAACGCATTCTTTAATGCCATAACATCAGCCCTATGCCAGGGAGTATAAACCCAATTGTACACAAAATATCCCTTAGCATCAGCGGAGGTAATATCCGCACTAGTTCCCGCTCCTTTAGGAGGAACATACAAAGGTGCCGCCTCTCGCATTGGTTTAGCATGCACTAGGTCGCTCTTATCTGAGTGGGAGGTAGATGATTGGTCATCACCGACACGTGAATCCGACTGCTTTTCCTCCTCTGCTTTTAGGCGCGCTCTCTCTTTAAGGTCACTCGCCACGTCCCGCAATGCAAACAGCCGTCGAGCCGCATCAGGCGCCTTAGAGGGAGAAAAAACACCGTTACGCAATGCTTTAGCATCTAATATTACATCATCAGGCTCAAAAACTGCAGAATATTTCCGAAAAACAGAAATCACTTCATCAGAAAAGTGTCCCAAAAAATACAACTTCTCTCTATCCTGCCACGTTTCCCAAGAGTCCAACAATTCAGCGAGGGATAACTTGCCCTCAAGTGCACGAAAGGAAACTTGCCGAAGCTCACCCATTCGGTCAACCGATAACATGGACCGCGTGTCCACCTTACCCGACGCCGATCCAGAATCCTGTGGCCTCGGGGCAGACGCGCCAACATAAGGGGGCGGAGAGCGATCTAGTAAATAAAAATCATCGTCAAGATTAGTAAGGACAGGATAAAGTGGCTGACGGACAGCATATTGACCCGAGACTTGCAGCCTACGCTCTTTCTCTTGTCTCTCCGTCTGTTCTCTTTCCTCCCGACGCTTCGCTTCCTGTGCTCGCACATGATCATTCTTCCGTTGCTCTTTATCAAACAGCGCTTTCTCACGTTTCTCTCGCTCACGCACTTCCTTCACCCATAATCGCACACATTCAAACATGTCTTGCCGAGCACGCCGTTTACACATACACTGTTCCACATACTCAATCTTACGCATATCAAATGATCCATACAAAGGCCATCGTAACTCAGGATCCTTCTTGGTGTATTTCCTCCATACTGTGCTGTACATTATAGAGGAAAGACCATGCTTCACATACATATCCCTATTAGGAGTCCCCTCTGGGGGAGCTGGAGCAGATTCCTCGAGGTTTAACCGGTTTCCAAAGCAGCAGCACCACTTACGGAGTGCGCTAAAAGCAGGCATGCTCAAGAATAATGCAAAATATGCAGTATTATCAAAAATGGCACTTAAACGTTGTGCCGTTCAAATTTACACAACTTCGGAGAAATATCTCCACATTACCTGCCTATATGTGTTGCAACGCATATATTCTCACAATAATCAATCCAAGATATGACCGGTCATCACAAATCAAACTCAAATAGCCAAACCCGGCTTCAAAAACTCGGAGCACGTACCGTACAGCGGTTCTTACCAATCAAGAGTGTCCAGATTCCAACTGCCAAGCTCCAAAATTTGCCCAAACGGCTGTCACGGCAGGACCGACAGAAGAGGTCTCAGTCGAGGACCGGCGCTACCCAGATGGTCAGCTCGGAAGGGGAGGAAGAAAACCTCGGGATGCCAGGACTAAAGTGCCTCTGGCAGTGATCACATCCCCGGCCAAATTCCTCACCTTCGTCACGACCAGTCCTTCGAGCATCCGAGTCGCCGATGAGCCCCACGTGACTGGCGCCAATTGATGAGTATAGGCCCCAGCTAGGCCAGCAGGACACAAGGGTTCGCTCTCCTGCAAATGGAATCTACAAGGAAGTTGGCACGGAAACTGCAAAGTACAAAGACAAAGTTTATTAACCCTTAAGGGTGGTCCTACAGCCCATACAACACTCTTCAGTATTGCATAGGGTAGCACAAAGAACTTGCGTACACGGTCCCCTTTTATACACAACAGAGGGGCTCATAAGTGGGTGGATACAACATGAAGCAAGGAATATTGCCTTTTATGGACATTTTCAATACAGAATCAATATGTGGGCGGAGTAACTAATTTCCTGAGCCCGCGAAAACATGGTCAAGCAAGGACTAACTGATAACAGATGTGGTCAAGTCTGGGCATGCGCCAGACAGACAAAGGGACTATTCATAGACTGTTACTAGGCAGATTACAAGAGCAACTAACACGAAGATAGGACTCTTCTCGTGCCACGCACGTGGAGGCATGACAATACAAAATGGAGTCCAGACTTTGGTCAACATAACGGGAGAAACTCGGTCATATAAGGGGAATTCATGTCTTTAGTGAATGCTTACTCACATCGTTATTTCAATTTTCAACAGTGCAGCAATCCCTGGCTTAAATCCCAATATGATCATCCAGGCGTGCTTACTCTGTGCAAGTTGCGCTCTGTCTGAATGGAGGAACGAAGAGCGAACGCTGTTTTTGATGTACATTTTAAGCGCTGGCTGGGATGGATTGGTGCTCCTGATTTCCTTTGCTTCCAAAAGCTGTAAGGAACCATCTAGGTAACGTTGATGTGACAGTCCCTGGTGACTAGAGGATATTTCCTACCACAGCATAGCCTCCAGGATTGTTTCTCTGGACAAGCGTAGCTTATTACACAGCTTGACAAATGCTCCAGCACCAACTGCTCAATGTTCTTGAAGGCCAAACTCAAATCGGATCTGCGCGGGGGATGTCGTTTTTGGAAGTCCTAACACTTGCTTAAAAATTCTTGTTGTGATCTTGTTCACCAGGTGGTTAACCTTCCCTAGCATAATCTCCTGGCCGTAGGTTAAATTGTTGGAGATTTTAGCCTTAATAATGTTTATTAGAGGGGTCAAGCGTGGTCCAGATAGTTGCCTTGTGAGCTTCGTGAGTGTTATCTGGATGATCAGGGCTTTGGCTCTTACCTCATCACTGTGTTTTAGAAAGGTTCACCTTCTGTCCATGTGGACCCCATGGAATTTTTATGAGGCGTCCCTTTCAGTGATTTTACAGTTGAACTGCCATCCACTGCCTTGATGTGTTCTTGTCCCATAAGTGATTGTCCTTGTCTTTGTTAAATTTAGTTCCAACTCACTTCAAGTTGTGTATAGAAGCAATTGATCAAGCAGCCTCAATCAACCCTTGTATGACTGTGCAGACCAAGGTCGTCCGCAACCCTAGTTCCACCAAGTTTTGGATGGTGGGAATTGACGTCATCCAAAAACTGCGATATGTCGGAGATAAAAAAGTTAAAAAGAAAGGGAGCCAACACGCATCATTGTTTCAATCCACGTGATGTTTGGATTTTCCTTAAAATGTGGGATCTGTCTCCCAGTTTTATAAGGATCCATTTGTTTGTGTAAAGCTGAATTATAGCTTTTGGGAGGACAGGTGGAATCCCCCAGTTCTGCAGTTTAATCCATAGTTGCCCCCTATGCACTCGATCGAAGGCTGCATTGAAATCGACAAAGCAGCAATGAATTAACGATCTTGAGGCTGCCACTTTGTCCATCAGTCCTGATATGGTAAGCAGGTTTGTTATGGTGCCTGATTTTGTCATGAATCCCGCCCAGTTGAAGGTAATAAGATGATTTTTTGTAGCCCATGATGACAGGTCTTCGAGCAACAAACAGGCATAGTATTTTGATTCAACGTTCAGAAGGACGACCATCCTGTAATTTTTAGGATTGGATCTTGTGCCGCCTTTAAAGATTGGGTGTATAATGGCACCATGCCAGGATTCTGGTATAAGCTGACAAGCCCAGCAGTAACTGAACAAAGGTCCCAGATGTTCGGACCAAAAAACTGTGTCTTGCTTGTAAAAGGCCCAGGGAGGACCATTTGGGACGCGAAACCCCGTCTGAGCGGCCTTTGGTTATTGTCCGTACGATGCGGGTCATCAACATTTCTAATACTTTTGATGCCTGGTGGGGAAACTCCTCCTGCTGAGGCGACTGTTTGATATCTGTTGCTGGTTGTAACCAAATAGCTGTGTCTACTAATTGGTCAAGTGGTCTGATTAGCTGTGTGCTCAGGGAGAGCTGGCTTTGACTGTGGTTGAACGGCGTGGCTGGCGTTGTAGTTTTGGCCATTGGACTTTCTTCCTTTTTGGACTCTTTGGAGCAGGTTGTTAAAAAGAATACACATTCATCTTTACAGATATTCACACTGCTTTGTCCTCCATAGGCATATATTTTCCTGTTCATGAGAGACCAGAATGATTTTAAATCATGATTTTTACTTGCATGGACTAATCTTAATCAGAACTGGTCTGAGCGTTTTTGTTTCTCTAAAATTATTAATTGCCTAAATGTTTTTTAGGTTTGTTTGTAAAGGTAAAATAACTTTTATTCTCCCGGGCACCTACGTACTTGTCTTAGTTCTGAATTGCGTTGATTTTTTAGTTTCTTAATTTCAGTAGATGCAATTATTGAATTGTGGATCTTGGTTTTCCGTGACATTTCCCATGGTGCAGTGGGCGAACTGTCGTCAGGAATCCTTTAGCCTAACTGGACTCTGCGTGTTGTTATTATAGTGGTTGTTAAATGATCTGACCATTTTAGCCTTTTGAGGTTCTCTGTGAAGATTCTGCTTGTTGTCAGGCTTGTCATAGCATGCCGTGCGACAGGAAAGGACAGGGTGATTACTTGGGGACGATGGTCACTGCCTTCTCTTGCAACCATGGAATAATTTTCGATCAAGGGGAGCATTTCCTTATTGCATATGGTGTAGTGTAGGAAAGAGTGAGTACGACCGTTTGTTCTTGTCCAGTTTGGAGGTTTATCTGTAGAAAAATGCTCATTCAGAATTATATAGCCCAGGATGCTGAGCTACAATACCATATAATCATTCACCAGTTTTACTGTGTTTATTGCCAGCAGGCTTTGTTTGTTCCATAGTGTATGGAAGTCTCTCCGAACATATTCCATCATGGTCATCTGGAGGGTCTTGGAAAAAGGTTTTCTTGTATTCGTCAGAGATTAAACAGGCAACACGTCCGTAATCACTTAGTAGGTTACTCATTACCCTGATTAGATGGTCAAACGTAGTTATTTTTTCCCTAGCACTTGGTGAAATGTATAAATTAATCAGGAGCATTTGTTTGGAGGGTTTGGTGCTTCTGATTCCTATGCCGGTGATCCAATGTTCTGCAAATGTTAGCTGGTTGATGTTTATATTTATCTTGGCCGCAATGTAGATTGAGAGACCACCCCTTGGTCTACCGTACTTGTGTGATCTTGAGGTTGGAGACCTATATTCCGAATAGCCTTCTGTAGGGAGGCTTACCTCCAACCATGTTTCCTGAAGGAGTATGACCTCATGGTTTACATTTTTTTTTATCTTATCCAATGACCGGAGTTTCTTAATAAGACCGTTTGTGTTCCAGGAGCACACTGAGAATCTAGTTTGGGCATTATTGCAAACATGGTGACCCCAGTGAGGGCCGCTGACGGCCAGACCAGTCATCCTTCGTGGGGTTTGGCTACTCTGTTGCAGGTTGGTTATTACTCACAGGGGCTCCACCTAGGGCCGATTTTAGTATTGAAACTGTGGGTAACTGGGGTAGTCAGGAGGGGCCAGCGATTTTACAAGCACCAGCGGGTACCGTGGTTCTACGTGAGGAGTTACTTTGATGCCCCCTTTTTAGGTATCGGGACCATCCGGTCGGCAGACCGGAAGTCCGGAGATTTAATGTCTTTGAGAAGAGGGGCTTGCACCCACCCCTCTTCTCTCCTGTTCTCCATTGGCTGGCCTCTTAAATGCTGGCCAGCCACTGGAGAAGAGGTCCAGTCACTCCGATTATGCCCCGTCCTTTTCGGATCGGGGGGCGTGTTTTTTGCGAAAAGTCTCAGGGAGGAGACAACAGCAAAACACGCCCCCCGATCCGAAAAGGACGCTGCCTTTCTCCGGTGGTGTGCTTTTGCTGTCCTGTTTGGCACTGACTGGCACCGGTGAATTCAATCAGGACGGGAGGCTCAGAAGACGCTTCTCAAGCTTGCCAGCGAAACAAACAGCAGCCAATAAAACTTTGAAAACTGCATTCACTCGTGAATTAACTCCCCATGTACATTACGGATTACTTTAAGAAATGGCATGTCAGCACTTCCGGGTCACGTGACAACCAATCCAATGGCTGCATATGTTTTTGGGAAATTGTCTAGGACTCGTAGCGTGTAAAATACCGTAGGATTGGAGCATTGGCATCACCTCAGCCAATTACCTTGTGCTATACAGAATTCCGACGTGCACGTGCCTCTATGGTGTTTAAACATCACCCTAAGCTCTTCTCTGTCAGTCGGGGTTTCTTGCGGTTTGCTGGAGGCTGGTCTCGGCTGTTTAGTGACATGCGGTGAGTCAGTCGTAGACCTGATCGTGAACTTCAGTCTAGCGGCGATAGCCGTTCTTGTTTTTAACATGCCCTTCTGGTGCCATCCGCAATTCCGGGCAGTTGACTGGGAGTGGGTAGGAAAGAGGGAAGGGCGGCGCAGCTTCATTGTGGGTTTTTGGAATAGTTCGAGACAGTCATGGTCGACTGTCTAATAACTAAGTACCGATATTGTGACTGACACCTACCATGGTTTTGCACTGATTATCTGTGAAAAAAGTTAGTGGGCTGGTCATGCCATACAGAGAACCTATGCAGCTGGAGGGGCTTCAGTGGCGCTGATGTGCCAGAGTTTGTCTTCCCATTTAAATGGCACCGACATTTTTAGACTGTAATCAGAGCCTCCTTCAGCCTCTCGGTCTCCGCGCTGTGGTGGGGTGTCGGACTGATCCAAGTCTTGGTTGGCTAGGGGGTCCTAAAAGGAGCTGACGATCTACGCAATGCCATGGTGCCTGGGTTCGCCGCCTTCACTTTGGGCTTTTTTATCATTGGAGTCGTCGGAGTGCTTTATGACGATGTTCCGATTGCTTTGATGGCGTTTGCCATTTCCTATGCCAGCATGCATGGGATTGCCATGTACTGTGACAGCACCTTCGGCTCCTCCGCCGTCGCTTGTAACATACATGCCAACACTCCCGATTCAGGCGGGAGACTACCGATTTGAAGGCTAGTCTCCCGCCTCCCGATTCCTGGAAGCAAAAACCCGATTCCTCGGGGTTTCAGCTGACAGGGCTTGTGTATTGTGTAACGTGCTAATTCTTCCAGCAATAGTCAGAATGGCGATGCAGGGGCTCTAGAAGGGGTGAAAAACCAACAAACCCCCATTAACAACCGAATGGTCTTTTAAACACCTGTGAAGTACTGGGGGGGGGAGGTGGCTGTGTGTGTGCCCGGAGGCTGACGGGGGAGGGGGGGGGGTGTATGCACTGACCGCAACCTGCCAGGCCAGTGCACAACTCTTGCATCCCCTCTTTCTCTGCCTGCCATTGCGCTCCATGCTTCTGAAAGGTGATAAAAAAACACGTGAATTTGCTTTCAAATGTCCGATCCTGCAGGAGCACACTTCCAAAGTCCATACATGACAGAAACCCGATTGAAGGCCCCATTCTCCCGAATTTTTTTTTTTTTTGTTAAATCTCCCACTTTGCTCTTCTGAAATGTTGGCATGTATGCTTGTAACTACCTAATTGTCACCATTGTCAGCCTGTACCTGGTGGGAGCAAGGTCTCTTCATTTCTTAAGCCGGAAGAGAATCGCCCTCCCTGGTGCGGAATTGCCGAACGCTAAAGCTAAGATGGCTTCCCTCCTCAGACTCCAGCAGAAATTACGTGGTGGTGATCGGACTGATCGTGAACTGCGCCTCGGCTAGCGTCTTTGGCTGCAAGATCCTTGGCCTAACCACCAGTTTCTGTGTGGGGCAGGTGCCCTGGCTCTGGATGGCTGGATTCTTTCAGGTTGGGGTTTGCATCTTGTCATACCGCTCCTTCGACTCCCTGACTGCTACCCTATTCGGTTTCACCTCCATCCTGTAGTTTGCAGAGGGTTATTCTCTCCTGTACCAAGTCTGGCAGCCAGCTGAGCCCCTGTTCCCTGTCCCATTATTTGCGGTTTTTGCTCTCCTGTTTTTGGTCTTAGCGTTTTTCATGGCAGCAAAGAGCGTGGTGGAAGGCTTATACGTACTGATGTTTGTGGCCTATTGCATCTCAGTGGCCTGTCATCCCAGTGGTTTCTTCCACAGTGGATACCAAGGGGTGAACGTGGCTCTTTATGTGGCCTCGGCTCTTATCGCATTGGCTAAACTTTACAACATGAAAGCGACCACCAAACATGGTCGAAACAAATGCATCCTTACAAAAAACATGAATCGTTTTTTTAACCACATTTTATTGATTGTTAATAAAACAAGCATTTACAATGCAACAGTCTCGGCATTGTTAAAGTTAGAGCTATTGGCATTGCTCATGACAATGCCGTTTCTTTAAATGTTTTAAAAACAAAAACATAAACAAAAATAATGTCATGAGCAATGCCAATAGCTCTAACTTTACCAATGCCGAGACCATTGCATTGTTAATGCTTGTTTAATTGGTCAGTCCTTGATATTACCAGTTCCTTAATTGCTGTAGATGCTAATGTAATTAAAGTTGGTTCAATGGTATGTTTATCTTTGGGAGGGATGAATTCATTAGATACTATGTCACTGGATTCTAGGTTGCGCAGTTCGGGAATGAGGATGTTTCCTCTGTCTCAGGATGTCATGTGGCCCTCGGGTAGAGAATTCTGGAATAAATAGCAGTATAGATGTTAAGTTTGTTGTCAGATCCTGACTGGGGACCACGTAACTGCTCTTATCCTTTGTCTGAGGAAGAGCGGTCCTCCTTTGATTGATGATTATTCGGTGTGCATGACCCTCTTGGTTGCCATGTAGTTGTTGAGTTACTTTGTTAGAATTTTTTTTAAACATATTATCAGCATCCAGAATATTTTCGAGTGTTATCTGGAGGCTCTCGTTGCCACCTGGCCTAAATTCATTGTTGTACAGCTCTACGACTACCTTTCTTTGTTTGCGCTGAGTCGAGTTTGCCATATTTGTAAGAGTTATTGGAACTTCAGGGCCAGTCCCTGAATGATTCGATGGTAATAGTACTGGCTCCCAGGGCCTTTATTGATTCAACTGAGGCCATGGGTTGAGATATTTTGGCAAGGCCTCCCTCTGGTCCTCAGATGTTTGCCTAGGATCTTTATGGTAATACCGGTGTTGTGATGCATATCGTCCCAATTAAAGTTTTGAAAGGAGATTGTTGTGACAGAAAAAGAACTACTGTCAAAGCTTGCAGAATATTTCGAGCTGGGTCGTGTGTTGCATTTAGGTGTTGGAAAGAAGTTACTAGTTATATTTTTTGCTGTGGCGCTGAGCTTGTTATGCTTTTTTCGCAGTCTTTTTTCCCCTTTTAGTCAAAAGTTGTTTTTGTGGTGATCTGTTAGATATTCTGTTTCCTGGGCCCTCATTCCCGATGCTCAATGTTGCCTCTGATTTTGAAGGAGTCTGTGGTTTTGACTTTGACATTGTTTGGAGTTATTGTCCAAGGTAATTTATGGAGAGATTCTACAATTGGTGGTTCCAGCTTGGTTAGCAGGAGGCGGGACAGCAGCTAAAACGTCGTTCAGCAGAGCTCCATCATCTGCGACTAGGTTCTGGTTTCCCATGTTGGTTTCTCGCTTGACCGCGTAGCCATTGTTGGCTGTCTGGGCACTTGAGTGTAGTTGCTGGATGTGAGGTTGGTCCTGCAGTACTGTTGGTAGTTTCCTGATTTCCGTCAGGACCGTTGAGAGAAACTGAGGACGGAAAGACAGACTATCAATTATTGGAGAGCAACAACATACAGATTGTACCATATTGGCTTTGGATTGAGCTTTTTTGGTTATTTAGACCTTTCAGTTTGTTATCGATCCATGACGTATATATACTACAAGTGTGTTTAAGAGATCCACTTGTAAATCGAGCTTGTCCAAATGATAGTTTAATGCGGATTCTGTAGATTGCAGCGTTGCAAGAGTTGAAGCCAGGGTGCAGTGGGCTCTGTCACGGCCGGGACTCGACTTACGTGTGTGTCAGCAAATCTATTAAAATCTGTCTTAAAAAGGATAAATCCAGAAATCCAGAAATGAGCGGTTGTTGGGCTCTCCATGCTTGGTATTGGGGTGGACGTGATGAAGCAAAGGTGGAGACATTGTTGGAGATAATAATTTAATCATTCCTGACGGGATCCTAGTTCATTGTGCTGCTTGAGGGCTGACAGTATTATTGTTTCCAAGTGGTTCAGTATTATTACTGTTTGGGTTAGTTTTGTGTTGCAGGAGAGGCCTTGGGTTAATAGGAGACTCGTCGCTTGAGATGGTGATTGGGAAGGAGTTAAATTCCTTGTTGGGCTGTGAGGATGATAACTGATAATTGATTTCATTACCCAACTTGGAGGTTGATCGTATCTTAAAACGTGCTGCTGTGGAATATTCATTCACTTTAGGAGGGCTCTCAAGGTGAGGACATACAGATGCCCTGCTTATCGGTCTGCTCATGAATCATAGCCTGTACTTTGATTGGCACATGGTCTCCTTGTTCCACGTTTCTTAAAATGGTCTCTAAGTGTAATCTTTTGTGCCCCAGCTACCAATTTGTCACGCATACTTCCTTGGTCTTTTAGTAGATCATGTAAAGTTGAAGTTTCTGCCTCTATTAAACAATCCATGGGATGAAAGGCCTGCTCTGAGTGCTGGATTAATGGGGCTAAATACCCAGTAATTGGGAAGTGTTGCAGAGAAGTTGGAGATAGTGGTGCCACACCCGAGTCCGTGGGCACAGGCGCTTTAATAGTCTCTTTGTTCAGCCTCTTGCGATTTTTAGTTGCTTTAGTTGAGGTGTAGTTTTATCTTCACTATTTGCCACCTATGGCGAGATTCTTTTTCTTCTAATGCACACTAGAGCTGATTTGCAGCTTACAGGCAGAGATATGATGAGTGCCCGGCTGCCCTTGACTCTGACCCAATAGGGCACAGTTGGACCTGCCTGTTAACTTTAGTGCCCCCTTGGTGGGACTTCTGCAGGTCTTGGCAGGCCTGCTGGTTAGAGGGGAGACCAAATGCGTTGGGAGAGAAAGAAATATTGTAGGCAGGTGGAGCTTGGTCTAGACGGCTGATTGGCGCTGATGCACTACAGCAGCTCCAAGGCTCCAGAACACAGACGCTCCTTTCTGCCCCCCCCCCAATGCTCCAGCCGACCGGCCCAAGCCTCAACCCTGTGGCATCCAGGCTTGGCTGGACACATGCTGCGCTGACGCTAGGCCTCGGGCGTATTTACGCAGCACAAGTAATTATGGAAACGCAGTGATAGAGGTGTGAGCCAAAAACCCGAGTGGTCTTGCGCTTGTTCATTTAAGCCTTCGGGCGAGCACGGCCTCCGGGTGCGTGGCTGTAAGACTACAATGTATAGTGCAGGCCGGGTGGCAGTGTCACTACATCCCTCCAATCTTTTAGATGCTGAGACCTTCTAATATTGCACCTTTTAGTTCTGGTGCACGCAGCACGCAAAGTCTCTTAGTCTTTGGCTGGGGGCAGGATTCGGCCGAAGACCATACCTCTGGCTCCGGGAGTTGTTTTACCCTTCTGTTACTCCAGCTCTTCTCTCCGATGACGGGGACTTTCAATCGGGTTTATCTGCTCTTCACCAGCCGGTGATTCTTCTTCTGGACGTTGCGGCGCCATTGTCTGGCTGCTTCGTGGGGTGCTCGGTGGATTTACTTCTTCTCCCCCTTCTTCGACTCCCTTCTCTTCACCTGTTGTTGCGAGTCTGACTCCCACCTTTTTAAACCAGGACACGTTTCTGGTGACCACTCGACTCCTGTGCTTGACTGACACCATTGTTCCTTGCACATTGATGACCTCCCACACCTCCGGCTTATACACAGTGTAATACTTCCATCCCGGGTATCGGTCCTTCACGATGACTTGGTCTCCCACTCGAATGTCCATCGTTTGGGCCCTGCGCACTTGGCTTGCCTTGTCGTTGGTACTTTGTCTTCTGGCTTGTGTAGCTTCTTGATCCAGCTCAGTTGGATTCCAGGACGGGTCAGCCGGAATACTATCCCGAGGCACTTTCCGGAACAGCAGGTGCTCCGGGGCACATTGTGTTGTACAGCGGTGTCTGACGGTATGCACTTAAGAATTGCTGGAGGCAGTGCTCGACATCATCACCCTTTTCAACGCCAATCCTGAGAGCCCTGTTCAGAGTCCACATGAAGCTTTCAACCTCTCCAATCGCCTGCGGCCACTGTGCGTGATCTTGCGATGTCGAATGGCGCGGGATGCCAGGTACTCCTGGAACTCTCTACCATGGAAGGGCGGACCATTATCTGACTTGATGTCTTCCGGAAGCCCCATCATGGCGAAGACGCGGACATGCGCACTCTTGACCTGGGGAAAAGCCTTCGATGACACTACTTCCACCACAGGGAACTTCGAGTGGAAGTCAACGAGGACCAGGGTGCTCCGCCCATCAGAGAACGACCCAAAGTCAATGCTAACTTGGCTCCATGGTTCCGGACATGGTGCTTCAGTGATGAGCGGATGTGGAGCGGGGTCACCTGATCCACCTGATCCAACGGGTCTTCCAGCGTCAGTTGTCTCACCGCCATTGATGGTCCACGCTGCCCTGCTGTGTTCGTTCTCGCTCTACTTCCTCGGCATACCTTTGCGAAGTGATTGAGCTTCCCGCATTGGGAGCAGGTCTTCCCCCTTGCGATGCATCTTCCCGCCAGCGGGTGATCCAAACCAGTTACCACATGCGCTCTTCTGTGGTGTCCTTCTAGACCCTCTTGGTGTCACTGGTCGTCTCTGAATCGCGTCCACTCTCTCCTCTTTTATCACTGGAGGCCAGGAGGTCCCTGATTGCGCAGTGGGCCGGTTGAGGGCTGCCTCCATCTTCTCCGCACAAGCGTTGGACAGCTTGTGTGACCTAGCGAGCACGAGGATCTCATCCAGGGTGTTGCCTGAGTATCAGGCGTCGCAGCGTCACCGAGTTACAGCCTTGTAAGACTTGCTCCCTGATCTCCTCCCTCTGGTCATGTAGCGTACAGTAACTCGCCAGCTTTCTCAGACGGACGTAGAATACATCTATGGTCTTGGCCTCCCCTTGTCTAGCTTGGCGGAGCTTGAATCGTTCGAAATCCGGATTTATTTGCGGGTCAAAATGCCTGTTCAGGGCCGCCACTGCCTCATCGTAGTTGTCATCCGCCCCTGTGTTAGGCAGCATCTCAAACAAATCATACAATTCTCTGCCACCATAGCACATGAGGAGCGACCTTTTCACCTTCCCGTCTGTCTCCCTCATGCCCACAAAGTAGTGGTCTAGGCGGCCAATCCAGGACTTCCATCGCGCTGCCGCCATCGCCGGACCTGCGAGCTCACTGAACGGGGGCAGGGAGGCCACCGTGGCATGACAGGGTTACGAAGGTGCATGCAGGGGCGCCTGCTGTGGGGCTGGCGGCTGCACCGCAGGAGCACCAGCTCCGTCTACGTTAGGCATGCTCATGTCTGCTCCCAAGTGCGCTCGCTGAGCAATTACCCCGTGAAACACTCTCCTGGTTAGGTAGTCAACACCACTCCTCCTCCAGTGGTGGATGGCTGGTTTGGGGTCTTGACTGCTGTGGGTGCTGAGCAGGGACAGACTGGTAACCAGTTGCACTTGCCAGTGCTTCTTAGTGGTGGGGCAGGAGCAAACTGCGGGGCGCAGGGTCAATGTAGGCAATGTACTTGCTGTCGCCAGTAGGGGGCAAACCAGGCCAGCGGCCAGATGCACACGTCTGTGCTTGCAGATGGTGGTGGAGGAGGTAGGATGCAGAATGTGGGTCCAATGCTGAAAATCCAATTGCTTTTGCCACTGTTTTTTTTCCCACTCTCTCTCTCCAGGGCGTCCTGCCTGCCTGGTCTTTTCCCCCAGCAGCGCACGGGGCGTGAGGGTGTGCTTAAGCCCTGTCCAGGGCAACAGGCTCGACCACTCTTCAGTGGGAGCGAGGCCTCCAGCCAGTGCGGGCGTGTGCGTGCAGAGCAGGCTCGGTCTCACCTGTGACACACAGTACCGCTTGCAGTCCCGCACGGCCGCGTCTACCGCTCACAGGGCCCCAACAGCTGACAGGGTCCCACAACGGCATCCAGTGCGGGGTAGGCACTGGCTGGGCGGTACTTGAGTACCAGCGGCCTTCTTCAGAGCGGGGTGGGCACCCACTCGAGAGTACACGGCGCTGACAGATTTTCAGTGCAGGGTGGGCACCCACTCGTGGGCACACATCTCGGGCAGTCCGTCAGTGCGGGGTGGGTACCCGCCTGGGCGGCACGTGCCCGTGTCTACACGTTTCCTGTGCACCAAACACTTCAACAGGGAGGGAGGCAACCGGATCAGGTGAGTCACGGCAGAGGCACGGGTAGGACCCGCCTCGTTGCCTATGTGGCGTCCAGGCTTGGCTGGACGCACGCTGCGCTGAGGCTATGCCTCAGGCGTATTTATGCAGCACAAGTAATGAGGGACACGCACACATGGTGATAGAGGTGTGAGCCAAATAACCCCCGCACTGCGCCCAACCGGTGGAAACTTATCATGCAACCCCCGCCCCACTGGCGTCCCCAGAAACTTAGCCAACAAGGATTGTAGTTGTTGTGGTCGTTGTTGGCCGCAGATTTTATTAGGGTTACACACATACTGGTTATCTGGTCATCCTTTAGCATGACCCCTGATCACATTGGTTATTTGCGAACTGCCACATCTTTGGTCACAAATCTTTGCTCGCATCACATTAGCAGATCCTGTTTGTTGTGGTACCTCCAGTTCGTAAATGACCCCCCAAACCAGTTCTCTTGTTAGTCCTTGGTAGTCCTCTTTTGTCCTGTTACCACTGGGACCACCATTCGGTTGGTCACGCACGCCCTCTGCATGTAGGGAGGGGTAGCTTCTCCCCGGAGTTAGGCCCCCAACTCGCTACCTTTTGTGCCCTGCCGACAGGCCGAGTCTGGGCCGCGAGCACCATCTCCGTTTGCTACCCCCCTCCTTGGCCCGGCCACCTCACACTGCCGTGCGGCATCCCAAGGTGAGAGGCCCTCCTCCTACACACCACCCTGTCGGTGTGTCTCCTTAGCCAACCATTGTACAGTTTTTTGCCAACGCTCATGTTACTGTCCAGCACTGCGACACTGCTGCTTCGTAGGTGTGGGTGGGTGGGTTCCGAAAATTATTACCGGTGCACCGCTCTTCCCGCTCCACGAAGTTAGGAGCTACCTGGGAGAGCGTCTGCTTCTATCTCCCCCCCGTGTTTCCCACCACTTGGGTCACGCGCCCTCATTGGGGGGTTCGTAACTCGCCTAGCCCCCCCATTGGACGGGGGGGGGGCTCTTGCTTGCCGCTTCTGGTCGCCACAATGCACCCAGAACCGGTTTTTCACCTTTGGCTCGGCGCGGGTTATGGCGCCAGCCCCTGAGCCTCCCTTCCCCTTCGGGGAAGAGCGGCAGCCTCTGCGATAACCCCCGCACTGCGCCCAACCGGTGGAAACTTATCATGCAACCCCCGCCCCACTGGCGTCCCCAGAAACGTAGCCAACAAGGATTGTAGTTGTTGTGGTCGTTGTTGGCCGCAGATTTTATTAGGGTTACACACATACTGGTTATCTGGTCATCCTTTAGCATGACCCCTGATCATATTGGTTATTTGCAAACTGCCATATCTTTGGTCACAAATCTTTGCCCGCATCACATTAGCAGATCCTGTTTGTTGTGCTACCTCCAGTTCGTAAATGACCCCCCAAACCAGTTCTCTTGTTAGTCCTTGGTAGTCCTCTTTTGTCCTGTTACCACTGGGACCACCATTTGGTTGGTCACCCACGCCCTCTGCGTGTAGGGAGGGGTAGCTTCTCCCCGGAGTTAGGCCCCCAACTCACTACCTTTTGTGCCCTGCTGACAGGCCGAGTCTGGGCCGCGAGCGCCGTCTCCGTTTGCTACCCCCCTCCTTGGCCCGGCCACCTCACACTGCCGTGCGGCATCCCAAGGTGAGAGGCCCTCCTCCTACACACCGCCCTGTCGGTGTGTCTCCTTAGGCAACCATTGTACAGTTTTTCGCCACGCCGCAGGGAGCCTAACGTCTTCTTGCAGCTCCCCCCTTTGCTACTGCAGGTTTTTTTTTTATCTGCAACCTGCGAGAGCCATTGCGCCCCACAGGTTATTCCAAAAAAGTTTCAACCCTTCCTCTGACAGATGGACCCCATCCTGGCTACACAGCTCTTGGCGCCCAGGGTGGATCAGACCGTGTCTGATGGATTCCATACCGTTGATTTTGCAAAATTTATGCATGGCGATGTTCAGTTTTCTTCTGGCATTTTCTACTGCTTTGTGCGATTCTGCACCCCTCCATTGCCTCCTGCTCATCATCTCTGACCATATGATGGCCGTGTCGCCGAGGGATGCAGATGCCCTTGTGAGGTCTGCCTGGATTGCGTAACCTAACGCTTTTCTTCCCATTTGGGTCAGGGCGTTGCCCCCAAGGTGGATGATAAGAATGTCCGGGTGCCACGCTGCGTCCGCCAGCAGGTTGCCGAGTGTCGGCGTCAGCTGGCTCCATTTCATCCCTGGCTGACCCAGCCACCGGATGCACGTACCTTTGGGCTTGCTTGCCATCCTGTGGCCCACCTGCTGCCACCATGTCCGCATTCTGGACACAAAGGAATGGCCTACTACCCACACCAGCCGGGGGCGTTCTCCTGCTGAAGAAAGGATTGCACATCAGATAGTCATCGTAGCAGCGCAGGCGCCCTAGCTTTCCAAGAGATCCCAAAAATGTTTTTTTTTTTCTTTGCTCTGTGACACCCTGCCGTGCGGCATCCCAAGGTGACAAGCTATGCCACTCCCCCTGCCGTGCGGCAACCCAAAGTGAGTGGCATCGACCCTCCCCAGTGTTGTCTAAAGTAGCTGTGGCCTGACGTACATTTTGTACGCCCTGGACCGCCACCGGCCCACTTCTTGAATTCTTGCCTCCGGCATACCGTGCTGCGACGCTGATGTTGCCGCGCCGATCCTGAAAGAGTGAGGGGCAAATGCTCCCGGGGGCAACCCGGCTTTGGCGAGGGCCTGGCGCATCAGAGCAGTAAATTGGAATATGCCCAGGTTGCTTCCGTCTTGATGTTTGAAAAGTGCCCCCCCCTGCCAGGCGTGCTTTCATGTATCTGCGCAAGCAGCACACCGCGCACGACTTGCTCCCTTGGATGCATTGAAGCTGTATTAATGCGCCCTTTCCTGCCTGGTCTGTTTTTGACCTTCGCAGAACTATTTCCACTGAGGCTGCCCCGGGTCTGATGTCCATGGCCTGGAGGCACCGCCCCGCCGGTCCTTGCCTCCTGGGTGCCACCAGTTCGCTGATGCGGAAGGCGCCAAAGAATGCTGTGGAAAAGGCTGCTTGGAACAGTTTGAGCTCAAATCTGTCCTTCGTACACCACACCAGGGCCTCCAACAGCTGGCCCAGTCTTTCAAAATCTATGGGCCGCCTGCCATCAACCTTCTTCCCCTCGTATCGCTTCCACCCTTTCATGGCCGCTTTGAGGTACAGGGATGCTGTGGGATCTTCCCCCGTATGAATTTTTGAAAAACGGGCTATGGCTGCTAGGTGGGCCTGTGCCCAAGACCTTGTCTTCTTGTTGGCGAATGCCCACTGTATGAATCGCTCTACTGCCCTTCGTGTCTCGTCCCTGTCGGCCAGGGATCGTACGCCCCCTATCTCCATTACCGTTGTGGCGTATTTCCTGTAACGTCTAGCTGCCTCAGGAGTGAGGGCCTGATTCACCAGTATAGATAGATTTACCCCCCCCAGGTCCCACAGGTGCGCTGGGAAAGGGGTCATAGCTTTGTCTGCCCCAGGTGCCAGTTCCCTGAAACGGCTCATCTGTGACCTGGACAAGGCGTCTGCTACCGTGTTGTCCACCCCTGGGACGTGGCGGGCCTTCAGATCCAGGTTCCCTTCCAGCTGCAATTTAATCAACTGACGCATTAGTCTTAAAATGTCGGGGCACCTTGCTGCTCCTTTGTTAATGGCCTGCACCACCCCCTTGTTATCCGACCAAAGTGTTAGCTTCATGTCCCTTAGCTCCTGCTTCCATATAGTCAGTACCACTATAATAGGGAATAGTTCCAGAAATGTTATGTTGCCTGTGATGCCCCGCCTACGCCATTTATCCGGCCACCGGCTTGCACACCACTTCTTGCCGAGGATTGCCCCGAAACCAGTGCTACCAGCGGCGTCTGTAAATAGGGCTATCTGCTTAGCTGTTACCCAGCCTTCCCTCCATATGAGGATGCCGTTAAAGTCTATGAGGAATTTGTCCCACATCAGTAAGTCTTGCTTGACCCCCGCCCCTAGCCGTACGTGATGGTGTTTGTGGGTGAGGCCTGAAGTCAGTTGTGTGAGGCGCCTGGCAAACACTCTACCTACTGGTATGACCCTGGCTGCGAAGTTGAGCTTCCCAATCAGCCTTTGCAGCTCCTTGAGAGTTGCTTTGTTCCGGTCGCATAGGCCACGTACCTCTGCCGTGAAATCCTTTACTTTGTCCTCAGGGAGTCTAGCTGTCCCTGTGACTGAATCCAGCTCTATGCCCAAAAATGTGAGTTTTGTGGAGGGGCCTACCGTTTTTTCTGGTGCCAAGGGGATCCCCAGTATCCCTGCCAGCTCTTTGAACGCTGCCAATGTGTTCCCACAGACTGGTGACCGGGGGGGGGGGGCCTGTAAACATGAAATCATCCAGGTAGTGGAGTTTCCCCCCTTTTGGGTGTCTGTCGTGTAGGGCCCATTCTATAAAGGTGGCGAATTGCTCAAAGTATGCGCACGATATTGCGCAGCCCATAGGCATGGCTTTATCTATATATAGGTCCCACTCCCACTGGAAGCCCAGTAAGTGAAAACTGGAGGGATGGACCGGTAACAGTCGGAAGGCGGACTCAATGTCTGCCTTGGCCATGAGTGCCCCCTGCCCAGCTGCCCTCACTAGGTCAATTGCGTCGTCCACCGATGCATAACCCACAGAGCAGGCCTCTGCGCTTATCCCGTCGTTTACTGACGACCCTTCGGGAAAGGAAAGATGATGGATGAGTCTGAATTGCCCTGGTTCCTTCTTGGGGACCACCCCCAGGGGTGAAATAACTAGGCCCTTTTGCAAATGCGGGGGTAGGGGGCCCTCTATCCTGCCTAAGGACTTCTCCTTCTCCAGTTTCTTGGTTCCCACCCCCGGGTGCTCCCTCGCGGATTTCAGGTTATTTGCCCCGTCTAGGGGGAGTGGGCCACTGAATGGTATCACAAAACCCTCCTCAAAACCTTCCACCAAGACGGCCGCGTCTGCTCTGTTGGGGTATTTGTTCGCTAGCCTGCGCAGCTGATGTGTGTTCATTGGGGATCTGGCTAGTTGGCAACCACCCAAACCCCACGCCGCCCCCCCCCCCTGCTGGAACACCCTCAGTGTTTCCTTTTCTTATCCTTCTTGTCCCTTTTCTGCTCCTGCTTGCCCCGGCATCCAACTGACGGGTGCCCGCCCCCACAGCTGAAACATGCGTGCTGGAATTTGCATGCTGCACCCCACGTGCATTCCCCGGCATCAAACTTCCAGCAAATCGCTGGGGGACCGCTGGGCGAGGGTGGTTTTCCCGTGGTGAACTTGGGCCTGTGAAAAGACTTCCCCCTCCCTCTGTAGGAGCTCCGAAAGGACTGGTCATTTTTCCCCGCCCAAGCTTTCACCTCCTTCGCCACTGGCAGTTTGTGTATAAAACCGGACACGTCCTCCTCATTCCATTCCATCTCCGGGTGCCTCTGCATCTTTAACCTAAAACCCTTGTCATATTCCAACCATGCGTCACCTGGGAATTGTCTCTGTGCCCAATGAATTTTGGACTCGTAGAGCCACAAGTCTGCTGCGCAGCGCGGGAACTTTTCAACTATGATGCAGGCCATAATTCTAAACGCGTCCAGCCAATTATCAAAATTTCGTTCTTTCTTTGCACCGCACTTCTCCCTCCTGTCTTCCTCCTTCTTATCGCAGGTTGTGAGGTCCAACCCTTCTAATTGTATCTCTAGCAGGGAAAAAATGTCTATGAACTCTTTGCGCCATATTCTTTCTTTGACCGCCACGGGGATAAGGCTTGCCAAGCCGGTGGCTCTTGTGGTCAGTGATGCGGGACCAGGGGATGGTCTGGTGTAGGCCTCTGTGGCTGTCGCCTCAAGCGTTGGGCTGCTTACATTGCCCGCGTACCCCCATGCCGCTAAAGGGGTCCCTTGGTTGCCCTGGCCAGCCTGCCCTCCTTCTCCGTGCAATCTAGCCTTCCGCACCCAACCGGGGTCTATTAAATGCCAAGGCAAGCCAGTCGCATCATCTGCGCGCTGCGCCCCTGTCTCACCGACCCCCTGCCCTAGACCTTTAAGCAATAGCGGAGCCATTGATTTTAAACATTCTTGGACAATGGTCGTTATATGCTCACCGCCTGGCGCTCTGCCGGGGCCTCCACTGTGGTCGCCTGCTGGTGTGCCCGCTGGTGGCGGATCCCTCCTTTGTGGCTTCTTCCTTTGGACCTTCCGCTGGGCCTGCCCGGGCGCTGCCGTCTTGCGTTTCTTGGGTGAAGATGGGCCAGCCTCGTCTGTTTCCCGGGCCTCCGTCCTCTCGCCTCCGTCCTGGCCCAGATGTGACTGCAGCCACTCGCTGCCATGCACTGCCGATGCCTCCATGATGCGCTTTAGCAGCTCTGTGAGCTCCTCCGGTTGCCCTTCTGCCATCGCTGGTGGCGGGGTGCTGCCGCCTTATGATGCACCAACTGAAGCTGTTTTTTTTTTTTTAAATTGCCTTGCTCCCAGCCCACCTGTCTTGGCAGGTCTGCAGCTGCCCTGCTCGCCGGTGGGTCGGAAAAAACCCTCCCGCCATGCACTGCTTGGACTGCCGACTCCCCCACCAGGTCGGGACTGCTTGTTAGGCCGCGGTGCCTCTGCTGTTCTCGTCGCGCCTGCGGCACCACAGAGCCGACACCAGAGCCTTCGGGGGCAGCTGTGAGCAGCACTGCCTTGCTGCGCATGCGCCAACCGCTCCTGCGGCCGCGGCGTCACCTCTCCGGAACACTCGGGACAGAAGGAAAGGCGAGGCGGTGAACGCGTCACACCACACCTTCGATTTTGCCTGTCGGAGATGACCTTGCTCCACTGCCGGGGATTGAGCTACCAGCACAAATTGACTGTGACGGAGGCGTGCAGCGTAATTAAGCTCCCAGCTGTAATCAAAATCGGGGAACAAGATGGAGGACTTCCGGGTCAATGGCCCCCAGCCTTCGTTGATGGCGGCGCGATGCTGTGACAAAGCCCTGCTTGATCGGGTCTGTGTCCGTGGTTGCGGTACAGTTATCTCTTCCGGCACTGCCTGCCGCGCTGGGTGATCCGGCAACCCCTCGGCGGCGTCCTCACCGCTGTCAATGCCGGGTGGGCGGTCGCCACGCAGCAGCTGCTCCTCGACCCACCGGCTGAGAAGTTGAGGAGGGGCGCACCCAGGCAACCCAGCTTGCCCGCCTTTCGACTGTTTCTCCGACACGCCGCTCTTGGTTGCGGAGGGGTACACACCGGGCAACGACCCGGGTCCAGGATCCTCCGGTAGTACTTTGCCCCGTCGTCGGTACTCCTCGTTCCGACTATTATTACCGGTGCGCTGCTCTCCCCGCACCACGAAGTTAGGAGCTACCTGGGAGAGCGGCTGCTTATATCCCCCCGTGTTTCCCGCCACTTGGGTCACGCGCACACGGGGTTCGTAACTCGCCTAGCCCCCCCATTGGACGGGGAGCTCTTGCTTGCCGCTTCTGGTCGCCACAAGGCGCCCAGAACCGGTTTTCCACCTTTGGCTCGGTGCGGGTTATGGCGCCGGCCCCTGAGCCTCCCTCCCCCTTCGGGGAAGAGCGGCGGCCTCTGCGAGACCCGAGCGGTCTTGCGCTCGTTTATTGAAGCCTTAGGGGGAGCCCGCCCTCCGGGTGTGTGGCTGTAAGACTACAATGTATAGTGCGGGCCGGGTGGAACATTCACTACAAACCCCACCACAGGCTGTGCCTAGAAGACATAGGAGGAGGGCGGGGAGGAAGCCTGGCAGATGAAGCAGTGAGTATGAGCCACAGACAGACGCCTCAGGAGGGAGAAAAAAAAGGCAGAACAAGGCGTGGCAAGACAAGGCCGGGCAAGCAGAACGGTGGACTGAAGCGGTCGCACCGACTCGCAAGCTGCACAGCCCTCACGCCGGCTACCTCCGCAAGATCGGGCGGACCGGCAGCTCTAGCCTACAATGTTGCTGCCTAACTGCCCACGCCTCACCTCGCAGTCTGCCTAGTGCACGGAGAAGCAGTGTGGACTCTGTAGTGGTGGGGAAGGCTGCGGCCTGCAGGCTACAGGTTCCCGGTAGTGTGGGGGCTGATTTCGGATTTTGGAGCCTCCAGAAACACCTCTTGTCGCTGACTCCCCTGACTGCTTCCGTGCCTCCATGCACCCCATGCTCCACGCACCTTGTCAATTTCGGCAACCTTTCTGTATGTAGAGTGTGCTTTGAATGCAAAGCGTTCGCCATGAATGGTGCAAGCACCATTGCGGGTCAAATCTAAAAATCAGAGCAAGCTAAATTGCCTGGTGATTTTTGCACTGCGTGTATCCACCACTGGCCCCCCCTGTTTTCTCTCCCATTATATATTGGTTATGTGTAAGGTACTTTTTACTGGTGCGGTATTTATTTAATTCTACTTATTTATCAAATAGCTATTCTCTATAAGACTGTTGCATTACATGATTGTTAGGACACTTTGACCTGTGTCTATCATTACACCTAATCTCCATTGACATGCTTGATGTGTTCTAGGGTGGCAGCAGATCACCCCAGCCGTCACAACGATGCTGAACTGCGTTGCCAATATGAGACGAGACAGCAGCAAACGGAGCACTCCCAGGAGTTCCTGGAAGATAAAATCCAGCGTTTGCAAGAGGTGAGATGGTGTAAAAGTGTATTGAGCACTCTGTGCTAGACAACGTGTATTTGTAGAGCACAAGGCTCCCACCCCATGGGGTCTTTTGCCACTATTGAGAGAGATAACACATGTTTAATATTACCCAACTCAATCTTATTCAATCAGTTGGATAACCGGCTGAATGGACACATTCGAACCTGTCACCATGGGACCAAGCACCGATCCCTGAAGCAGATTGAACCACAAGACCGCCTCTTATTAGAGAGTTTCAAACATACTGACAATGACAACAATTAGATTTGCAGTGATCGAACAACGTTACATGATTTTTGCATTGCTCGCTTGGGGCAATTGACATATATGCACTGATCGGTGGCTACAAATGTATTTTAAGAGCTGATTCCTCGATGCAAATGCTGGTGCAAAATAACTCCGGTTGATGCAATTCACCCAAATACACCTTTAGTCCACCCCCTACAGGAATTTTTGAGATATCATCAATCGATTTTCAGTCCTTTTTTCTATACGACATCTGTAAGTAAGGGACTTTTTCTAAAACAGAGTCTGTGAATTAAAATGCAATCCCGTCTCCTTTTCCTCTCACATTGTAGGCCTTTGTTAGGCAATCCCATGTGAGGCTCCCCTCTGAATCAGCAGCTCCCATACTTCATGCTAACATTATTTGAGCTACAGGCAATAGCACTAGGTCAACACAACCTGCCATCCTCCCAAGGAAAATACATCCACATCCCTGTTACAGTAGTAAAACTGTTATTTAAAGCGCTAGAAAAGCTTGAAAAACTGTGATGCCAAATGTTTTTTATTTATTTTTTAAAAATAGTGTATGTGAATCTAAATTCATTTTTATATGAAAATGTGCAGGGCCACTGGAATTTGGGTCGGATTGGGACAGTAAAGAGGCCCAAGCACCAAAACAACAAGCATTGGAAAGGCAATAGGTCTCACATTTGTTGGAGCTGGAGCTATTGGCAGTGTAAATGGCAATGTTTGGTACTTTGCAATAGGCCTTGTATTTGTTGGAGCTATTCACATTGTACATGGCAATGTTTTTTATATACCCCTGGGGTTTTATATAGCACGAACTTAACATCCTCAGTTGTGAATTTCGATTCATCAAAGTTTTGTGAGCCCTGAAATTTGCACAAGTAAAGTGCTAACAGTATAAATATGGGCACTGTTTAACAAACTGCAATACAAGTGCAAAGGTGATCGAGTGACTGCTTCTGGGTTGACGGAGTTGCTTACAGTCACTGCCCATTAAAGCTAGCAAGCCCGCTACTATGACTTTATAAAACTTAATGCTATGTTTTCTTATGTTATGTTATGCTATGTTATGCTATGCAATGCTATGTTTTGTTGTGTTTTGTTATTCTATGCTATGTTTTGTTGTATTTTGTTATGCTATGCTATGTTTTGTTATGCTATGCCTAGTCTTGTTATGCTATGCTATGTTTTCTTGTGTTTTGTTATGTTATGCTATTTGTTTTGTTATTCTATGCTATGTTATATTTTGTTGTGTTTTGCTGTGCTAAGTTTTGTTTTGTTATGCTATGCTTTGTTATGCTATGCTATGTTTTGTTGTGTTTTGATATGCTATGCTTTGTTTTGTTATGCTATGCTATGTTTTGTGATGCTATGTTTTGTTGTGTTTTGCTATGCTATGTTTTGTTTTGGTATGCTATGCTATGTTTTGTTATGCTATGCTTTGTTTTGTTATGTTATGTATTGTTATACTATGCTATGTTTTGCTATGCTATGTTTTGTTGTGTTTTGTTATGCTATGTTTTGTTGTGTTTTGCTATGCAATGCTTAGTTTTGTTATGCTATGCTATGTTTTGTGATGCTATGCTATGTTTTGTTGTGTTTTGTTATGCTATACTTTGTTTTGTTATGCTATGCTATGTTTTGTTGTGTTTTGTTATGCTATGAAATGTTTTGTTAGGCTATGCTATGTTTTGTTTTGCTATGCTATGCTTTGTTATGCTATGCGATGCTTTGTTTTTTTATGCTATGCTATGCTTTGTTTTGTTATGCTATGCTATGTTATGTTATGCTATGTTTTGTTGTGTTTTGTTATGCTATGCTTTGTTATGCTATGCTATGTTTTGTTATGCTATGCTATGTTTTGTTGTATTTTTTATGCTATGCTATGTTTTGTTATGATATATTTTGTGTTGCTATGCTGTTTTGTTGTGTTTTGCTATGCTATGCTATGTTTTGTTTTGTTATGCTATGTTTTGTTGTTATGCTATGTTTCATATTACAGCACAAAACCCACTGTGCATCAGAGCGAGGCCCGCTATCCTTTACGTGCTAAGCCACGCATTAAAAACTGCACAATTGCATAACCATTTATCTTATGTTACTATTTAATTGTAACTACCACTTTAAAGATAGAAATACTGGTATTGCCAATGCGCCTCACAATGTTACTTCACTAAGAACCAGCTGAAAATTAATTATGAAAATCCAAATTCTCAAATGTTTCTGCGACCCTTGGTATGGCTTCAGTGAGCATAAACTCTCATTTGCTAGGACACATTCCCTTTTCTGATTCATAGAGTCAAGAATGGTGGGATTTGCTAGCACAGACTTTCTGTGAATATAGTAGAATTTCTGTATGGCTAAATCTTTGACTGAGACCGGCTCTGGTGTGGTCCATCTTCAAAATTTAGTGACCACCCAACTACTCACAGGTTTCTGTGTGTTCATGAACAATATGAAGGTAGTTTCTCATTCAAAATGTCTATTTACTTTTATTAAAGAGTAAAGGTGTTTTACGAATTCAAATGGTCCGGCCTCCGAAACTGTATGGGTAGAGGGTAAGTGTCTTTTCCAGAGAGAGAGCTATATTCTCTACAGTGAGAAAAGCTGGACAATAGCTTCAAGTGGAATAGCGTGTCAGTTACCCTCATGTAAGAGTGTACACCAATTCCAATCTTGTATGTTGAAATACCTTGTTTGGAACTCCTTGAGATGTGCAACAGTCACAGGTTTCTAGAAGTTGTTCTGAAATTTATTGTGGTTTCCTAAAAAGTCAGAAATGTTCTCCAAATGCAGGAGAAAACCAAGGACGAACAAATTTCCAACTTTTCTTTGAAAACCTTTGTGCATTGGGCCCGAATGTATTCATGTGTGTCAAACAGGAGATCATCAGTTTTCTTTTTGGATGTCTTTTAAATGTTGGCAAATGCCTCTATCATTTGTAGTTTGGGAGTGTAACAAAAGGTCAATTGGTATGAAGATAACAAAGAATCTTGTGGTCATGGCATATGATTCATATTGTTCTGAGCCTACAGGCTGGGGCTGTGGGTACTGGTAAAGGAAAAGCTGCCAGCAGCATGTTTTGGTGCACCTATGAAGATGGCATACATGAGAGTAAAGAACCATTTACATACCCAACCTTGTGTTCTCTAATTTCAGGAAACCAAGATAGCCAAGAATGAGGTAGATCGGATGGCAGCTCTAGCGGAGAAAGAGAAGAAAAGCTGTCTTGAGCTGTCCATGAAACTAGAGGAGTTCACTGCTGAAATGACAGAAGCCCGTAACCTACAAAAACAGTATTGTGTCACTCTAGCAGATAAAGACAAGTAGGTTCCTATTTAATTCGTAGATCTTTTAGCGGCTTATAGATCATGTTATATTTCTGCTGTTCTACTTTGATGAACACCAATCGGATTGAATGTTACAGCCCAGGTTTGTGTTTTTCGTCTTGGGATGCGCACTCAGGGTAGCAGTGGGTATGGCAGATAGTGTGCAATTAAATGTACTATTCTAACTACATGTCCTAAAATGTTTGGTAAAAGTGCAACTTTCCCAAAAATAGTTCAATATGCTTAAGTATCATTCTAACTCCAAACCAGGAATATTTTGGTGAAGATTAAAAATTCCTCATGTGTTTTATAAAAAGGACAACATTTGATGGGAAAATGGTAATTTTGCATCGACTAAAGTGCTACATTGAGGGAGCAGCTTAAGACAAAAAACAAGCAACATGCAGAAAATAGGTCTGCTCTTCTTTGACAGCACCTGCTTCAGGTTTGCCTATCTCTTGTATAAAATCATCTCCAAAGGCAATGAATCTGTCCTTAAAAGAATGGCAAACCTGCATTCTGTTATATCAGTCGTGCTTAATTTCATATGGTCAGCTGAAGATTCCAACAAAGGAAGGCTGAGTTATCAGAATCTTTTCTGCAGTCTGATGTCAATTTTGGGCTAATGCAGAGGCAGACTCATCTCAGGCTTCCCTGACATGACCACGCTTTCTCAGTCCAGGAGTGTAATTTTGAGATACATAGGTTAAGCAGTGCTACACAATTGTTGCTGATGTACTTCAGAGCAATTATTTGTATTCTTGTAACTTTTTCAAAATATGTATGCCTTTAGTTTTAGTTAGTGTTAGTAGCAGAACCTCTGTACCTGTTATCACTCACTGTTAGTAATATGCTGCTGCTTTGACTTCTGAATACAGGATCAACATTTAAAAATGCCCCACCGTCTATAATTTTATTTGATATCATGCTTATTGTTTTTGTATATCAGTGAAACGATATGTAACAGGTCCTCTGCACCTGCTATTGCAGATTTCCTACTGGACATGCAACATATCCTCATTAAAAACAAGGTAATGGGCATATGTGCTGGGGTAGCCGCTGTTTATGCCAATTACATCTCTTACAAAATAGCTGCAAAGATCATCTACTGGCTTATCATAGTACCTCTTGTCTTAATGTGTCCCCAGCTGAATCCCAAAAAGCGTTTGTGACGTAATTTTCAAGCACCAAAACAATCTTTCTCACTCTAATTGTTCAACTTCTCCCAGCATGTTCTACGTTTCTCAAAACATGTGCTGTAGCGTTGCTGGGCCCATAAACTTTTTCCTAATTAATTTCTTCAATATTTTTTACCACTGTCTTGGTCCTCCGATGGACCTTGTTTTGTACTGAGAGGGGTCAAATATAAGGGTCCCAACCGTCATTCAATGAGGACCGGGAATTGGATAACTGGTCTACAAACTAAAAATCAGATTCATGTAAATTACTCTCAGAACAATGCTATAAAGATATAGAATTACCACTGCAAGCCCAAATCTCCTAACGAAACGTAGGTGAGCCAGAATCATAGCACCAAGAGCTCAGTAAAAGGTATACAAAATAATAGCATTAGTATTTGATGTTCTGAGATCTCTATAATAGCATCTCTCCTGATCATTTGTAAACTCAAATTAAGAATGCACATTCAGTTTTGAAATAAATAAATCATGATAGCTGAGTCAATATGGAAATTTTAGTCTGATTTATAAGGTTAAAGAAAGAAAATGCATCAGTAAATTTGTATCAGTTATAGGACAGCATTGTCAAAGTCAAATGATATACCAAAGCTCAAGATTTCAGGAAAAGACATGAATATGCCAGTTCAAGCAGTCTCCCACAAAGGAAGAGACTACTAGGTGCATATGGTGTATGCTTCAATTTGGAAAGGAAGCCAGGTGAGACCACATCAGGTAAGTTAAGATTGCCAAGAAAGTTCTGCAAAGTCTTCAACACATAATGCAGCTGAACAACAAATGTATGGTAAATAGGTAGAAGCCTATCCATCAGAATCCAGCCAGCATAACATGTGAAAAGCCAGCCAGGAGAGAGAGTCAGCCAGCAAGCCCAGTAGAACCAGCAGCCGACCCACACTTGTCCTTCACATCGGGCAATATTATATTCTTAAAGTTCTAGGGGTGACATCTCCTGGAATCACCTTATTGAGTCAGACCAATCAGTTCATTGATCAGATCATATAGGATGAGTGTCAGGCAACATGAGGAAGACAAAAAATGTAGAGAAATAGGTGGGTCAATTATGCAGTCCTTAAGCAATACAATATGTGAAATGTCTCAAAAATGCTCCTTTAGTAAGAGCACATGAGCATTTCAAGAGGACATTTTCTCCTGTAGATTGTCCTCACTGTAACTAAAATGTAGCAAAATATCTTGTACAGTGCATGAGAACTCAGGAAAGAAATTCTCCTATGAGCAGTGGATTCAGCAATGGTCAAGAAACTTCACATATGCAGTCAGGCCCACATTAGTTTAAGCTAATATAAGACAAAACATTTATAATTATTAACCATACAGTCATAGAAAATATAAAGACGTCATAATTCTAGTATAAAGCTGATGCATTAGAAATAATTTAGTAAGTTTACAAATAATATGTGTCAGTATGGTACACTACTACCAACCAGAGTACCATCATGCACATGTTTCAAAATACATTTTAGGATTTTCATTTTTGATATATAACATTAGTACATATGTGAAATAAAAATCTCTAAAGGTTTCATGGATGCGTTGTTAATTAGGTACATGTAACACCTACTTTCTCTTTGTCATTTCAATCCACACTTTTACGTTCACAAAATATAATTTTTGGGTAAAATTCAACGCTATGATCAGGTTAAATCATAATATTTCATTAGTTCTCAGTAGATGTACACATAATGTGAGAGCTCACCATTCACACGTTTTCTAACACACTTTTTTAATTTTTTTAAATAATTTTTATTGGGTTCTTGGCAATCCATTAGTAACAAATAATACAGTTTATCATACATAAGTAATATGCTGGATCTAAACACAGTACATTGACAGAAAACAGAAAGGTCGAGATCCCAACAAAACATGCATACAGACAGCTCAACGATTTAACTTATAGTAGCGAATATCGAAATTTATCTACCACAATCAGAGAAATAGTTTCAGTCAAAATAAGATTCCCAAATTTTGGTGAATTTACGCAGTGCCCCAATCCTTTGCGCATCGGATTTCCTGACTTTCTTAATTTTTTGGTACCATTCATCTACAGTTGGAACTGTTTCTGCCTTCCAATACTGAAGGATCAGTGATCTAGCCACTGCTACTAAAATATACAAGAGTTTCGCCATAGAATCAGCCAAATTTAACTCTGGATCCAGTCCAAATATAATTAAATTTTCATAACTGGTGATCGTAAAATGTAAATGAAGAGAAAGCAAAGAAAACATTCCTTTCCAGAATAACTTAATTTTAGGGCAAAAAAACATTATGTGAGACCAATTAGCCAGGTCCGGTTGAGTGCATCTGAAACAAGTAGGCGACGTAGTGCTATACATTTTAGCCAAAGTTGCAGGGGTGTAATATAAAAGCCACTTACTAAAAAAAAGCATTCGTCGCCAGTTGGCACCTCTCAGAACCGTGAAATTAAATTTATTTAAAGTATTCCAAAAATTCTCAGTTATTTTAATGCTTTCCTGCTTCTGCCACTTTGTTATTGTTTTAGCGCTCACATCCTCCTCCCTGCTTTGTGCTAAGCTTTTTGTCCCTTTTCCGGGATTTTTAAAAAGTGGGGACCAGAAAAGGTCATTTGTTAAGTATGATAGTTGACTATTTTGTGCTAAGTCGAATTGAACCAAGTATTTATACAATAAAACATAAGACCCCATAAGGAGAAAGTTTCCACGAATTAAGATAAACATCTCATCAATAGTCAACCATGCTCCATCTTTAACAAAGTTTAATAGAGTTATAAACCCAGATCTGGCCCAATTATATATAATTTCTGAACCAATGTTAATCCCGAATCCAGAGACAGCGTCACTCAGTGGAGTTATTAAGCTCAAAAAAGGGAGAGAGTACCTTTTCAGCATAACTTCACGTTTTAAAAAAAAACAACTCAAGACCTTATATCTGACTAATTTAGGTGATTTAAATATCGAAAGTGGAGAAGGAATTTTGGTCTCTTTACAAATTAAGTCAAAAAGAAAATTTATAAACAAAGCGACTTTAGGTATTGAATGTTTAAATCTTGAGAGATACTGTGCAAAGTATGCATAATAGTAGTCTTTCAGATTTGGCAGGCCAAGACCTCCTTGTTCCTTATCTACATATAAAGTATTGACCGCTATTCGAGGAGTTTTTTTAGCCCAGACAAAGGCTGAGAATAAGGATTAAACTTTTGAAAAAAAGGAGCCTGGGAGGGAACAAGATATAGTAGAAAACAAAAAATTGAATAAAGGAAGTACTGACATTTTAATTAATGCCACTCGACCCAGAATGGATAAAGGCAATGGATTCCATCGTGCAAACATATCACAAACTTTTTGAATCAAAGGTTCGAAATTCAATGTATACAAATCACGGACTAAAGGTGAAAAAAAAACGCCCAGATACTTTTTGGGTCTATTGTTAACACAGCTCTGAATATCTGGGTGCCATTCAGGGTTGTTCTTACCACAGATTAAATTCTCAGTTTTCTTCTTATTGATTCGGTACCCCCCCAATGCTTCAAATTCAGTAAAGACTGAAAAAAACTGTATTTGCGTATGTATCTCAGGTTTCAGCAACAACATGATATCATCTGCATATAGTTTGATTTTGTCCATACAGGCAATAGGCGGAAGAATATCCTTACTTTTTCTAATTGCTACTGCTAAAGGCTCAATAAAAAAAGCAAAAAGAACGGGAGATAGTGGACATCCCTGCCTCGTCCCTCTTTGCACTGAAATTGAGCCCACCATAGATGAGTTAACAAGGATATGAGCTTTTGCCCCCTGATATAAATTCCTAATTAGGGTAATGATTTGAGGGGGAATACCAAAATGTTGTAAAATAAAAAAAAGTGTATCCCAAACCACCAAATCGAAAGCCTTTTCTGCATCTAAAAGGAGAACTAAGGCCGGAACCCTACGTGTTTCAAAATAGTCTAGTGCCTCAATCAGATAATGTGTATTAGTAATTAATTGACGGCCTGCAATAAAACCATTTTGATCGGCATGAATCAGTTGCGAAGAAACATAGTTAAAACGAATAGAAAGCAATTTTGTAATAATTTTATAATCTGAATTCAGTAATGTTATAGGCCTATAAGAGTTAGGGTCTTGAGCTTGTTTCCCTTTTTTCAAGAAACTGACCACCGTTCCATCGTGAAAAGACGCGGGAATTGGGCCGCCCTCCAGCATAGAATTTACTAATAAAAGAAGAAGCTCAGAAAAAGAGCTGAAAAACGTGATGACAAATTCAGCGGGAAGTCCATCTGGACCGCTGGCCTTACCATGAGGAAGGCTTTTAACTACCGACTCTAATTCATCACCCAAAAATGATGACACCATTGCTTCTTGGTCCGGTTGAGGAAGAGTAGGAAGACAATATTTATCTAAAAAATCGTTTAATCTCCCCTGATCCGTATTGTGATGTGAGGTATAAATATTCTCATAATGAGACAACATAATTGCTCCGATCTCTCCCACGTCTAAGGTATCCACGCCGCTGATTGGAGATTTAAGAGATCGAATTACATTAGCTGCAGCACGTTCTTTAACCTGCCATGCCAGGAATTTACCTGTGAAATTACTATGCTCGTAAATTTTTTGGGCTTGTCTACAAAAGATTTCCTCACTTCTAACGAAATAATGTGCATTCAACTCCCGTTTTGCGGCATTCAATTGATTCTGTGTCTTAAGAGAGGAATTGTGATACATTTGATTTACTAAAACCTGTATATGTTGCAGCAATTGATTCTTTGTATCCCTATAAATGGCTGATTCCCTTGCATCCCTTCCTATAACTGCCCCCCGAATAAATGCCTTCAGTGAATCCCATACAACATGAATGGGGGCTGTCCCCAAATTTCGTTCAATATATTCCCTAATCTCATTTTTAAGAGAAGTAACCCATATTTCATCAGACAAATAAGATTTATTAAAAACCCATCGTTTCGGGGTATTCGTGCTTTCCTCCAACACAAACTCAGCCACTAACATCGCATGGTCGGAAAAGCCATTGTGTAAGATCCGATAATGCCGGGTTTTAAATTTTGAAGAAACCAGAAGAAAATCAATACGAGAGAATGACTTATGCCTTCCCGACCAACAAGTATATTCTCTTTTATAAGGATTTAAAGAGCGCCAGGGATCAACAAGATCGAAAATCCTTACATTATTCATAATTGTCTGAAATGATTTAGGTTTCAACTGCTTTTTCCCGCCAGTGGTGGAATCTAAATTTGGTTTCATGAGACTATTAAAGTCCCCTCCGATCACAATATCCCCGCCAACCATCAGTAGGGACTGAAACATTTCGTCATATATTGCAGGGCTATCATTCAAGGGGGCGTAAAAACTTACAAAGGTAATGTGCAAAGGTCTATTCTTTAATTTACACGTGGCCCAACACCACCTACCCTGGGTATCCGCATCAGTTTGAATCACATCCGCCTCTAATCTCCTATTGAGAAAGAATGCGGCTCCTCTCTCTGACTCAGAGAAAAAGGAAAAGCCCCGGTAAGAGGCCCACCCCTTAAACATAGAGAAATTATCAGCTTTTGAGGTGGGAATATGAGTTTCTTGCAAAAATATGACAGCGGGATTTTCAGATAGAATCCATGTCTCTATTGCCCGCATCTTCTTTTTATTATTTAGACCGTTCACATTAAAAGAAATAATTTTCAAACTTATTTTAGTCATAATTAATGCCCAGACTTAGAAAGCCCATAGCACACATTTTCTTTCCCCCTTTTATCCAATTTTACTTTAAACAGTCAATACCCTGATCAGTATTCACCAGAAAATCCAGCACAAAGACCGCGTTTATCTCCAGCAATTAACGAAACAACAAAAATAGATACAACAAAAGTTTTGCCAAAAACTCCATTTTTAACTTTTTTAACCCACCTACCCCCCTCTACAACCTGTGGCACCCTCCTAACACTACCTACTTCTACCCACGCGCACCACAAGAACCTTCCCCTTAACATTGGGGTGTCCTGAATTTACACCCCTTAATCCCCAAGGCCGTGACCCCCCCCCCCAAAACAATAAAGATGCGCTGACATGGAATAATAAGAAAAAAAAAGAAAGAAAAAAGACAAAGGAGAGAAAAGGGATTAGCGCGTGATCTAGATCTAGATTATCACCAGAAACATTCAAGTACTAAGTCACAAGACCAGACTAGCCATTTTGAATTCCATGGAGCAAAGCCTGTGCTTCCTCCACATCCGATAACATATAAAATTTCCCTTTAATCAGTACTCTAAGTTTAGATTGTTGTACAATCATTGCTTGGGCCCCATTAGCTTTGAATAGATGTAAAATTTTAACGAACTCCTTCCTGCGTCTCGCCGCTGCTGCAGACATATCAGAGAAAATTCGGCATTTCACCGTATCAGTTACGGGAAACTGCCTTTGTTCAATTGCTTTAGAGAGAATTCGCTCCTTAACCCTAATGTCTGCAAAATTTAACAGGATAGTTCGCTGGAGAGTAGAATTCGGAAATGGGTGAGCAGGAACCCAGTGAGCTATAGTAATAGTGAGATCGTCTTTATGCTCCGGTATCACCACCTGATGGAGAAACGTAGTCACCCAAACAAGCATTTCTGTCCCCTCAATTCCTTCGGGAACACCTACTATTCGTAAATTGGACCTTCTATTATAGTTCTCCAAATCGTCCAATTTGATCTCAAAAGCCTTTGTAATTTTAGAGACATCTTTGGACTCTTGCTTTACTGCAACCATTTGGTCCTCTAGAGAAGAGATCCTCTCCTCTGCCTCGAGTATATGAGCTGGGAAAGAGGAAACTAATTCCTCGATTTTATCCATTTTGTCCAGTCTCTGATGAATCGCGGATAGTTCGGCATTTTGCAACCTCTTGATATCTCTCACCTCATCCAGAATTAGATTCAGCATGTCCTTCACGGACATCTTCATTTCCCCCTCAGTCTCTGTGTCCATTTCTAACAAGGAACCTAAGGGGTCTGTCACCATCCCATCACATCCCCTGTCAGCAACTTCAAAAGGCTGTGTTATTGCACTCATTACATCTTCTTTTCTAACATCCGCATCATCCGTTGTTATCTTTTTTTCTTTTGAGTCAATTGTAGAAACACCAATAGAAGGAGGGCTTGTAGAGGTATTTGCCGTCGAACTCGGCCCATCTGCACCACCCTGCTGAGTCAAGCCTAACTCCAGGTTTGGAGACACCAAGGAGGTCGCATTGTTAGGCGAGGGAAGGAGTGATTTTTTAGCAAACAGAGGGAATTGTTTAGACGGAGGATACAATAGAGGAGGTTGAGTAGATTCAAGAGTCTTAGAATGATCCTCAGGATGTAAAACATTAGATTCATCCCCCATATTCAGTTGAACTAGGTTTTCTATTAGTGTATCCTCGGCCTCTGAACTCTCCAATGAGCGTACCGGATCACCTTCCTTAGAGACGGCTCCATCTATTAGCCTAGCTGCTGCCGCTGCCTCTTTTGCCTGCTGTCGGCGTTGCTTAGCTTTGACACGAGCATTTAAAAGCTTTCCCATAATGCGTGCGTCAAAAATTGTTCAGAAAAAAAAGAGAGATCCAGGGGGTTCACACCGCACACTAATCACCAGGTTTTTTTTTTTTCTTCTTCCTTTTCCCCTTCTCGTCTGCCTGAAATAGCGATATTTCCCCATTCAGAACTTTTGGGGAAAAAAAAACAGCTGTGCACAAAAAAAAAAAAAAGTTCAATAACGTAAAGTAGATTAAAGAAGAATGGTTGCTCAGTCCATACACAAAATTAGGGGAAGCCGAAAGCTAAAACGGCTTTATTCCAGCCACTCCACGGGAGCAGAGCCATTGCATATTTCCCTCCTGGGTAACCGGAGCAGCCGACAGCCTCCTCCCCTACTCACTCACTTAATACTTGCCACAGCCGTGTTTAATGCCAGAGGGAACTATCCTCCAGCCGGGCAAAGTAGTAATCAGGCTCCAACCCGTCGACAGGAACAGGAAGAAAACAGCTGTGGGCTTCGCCTCGCTCGATACGTCGGCTGCCTGCAACACCGCAGCGCCAATAGCAGCACGCAAACGTGATTAGTATTTTCAATATCTCAGTATTCCTCCGCCTGGCAATCAACAAAAGCTCCGACTCCGACTCAGGCTCAAAGACCGCAGGCGGGTGCAGACAAGGACATTATCAGCTCTACCACAGCACGAACCAGTGAACGCCCTGCGGCCGCTGCCGCCATCATTGACCTCAAGAGGGGAAGGGGCAGCAACACGGCTCTCAGGTGCTACGTGGAGGCGTGGAACTCCACGACCACGTTTTCTAACACACAATAATAAAATATAGTACTTTCTCAATTAGTAAATCACAGTTTCTATTATGTAAACAAAAGATTCCATCTAGAATACATACTAAAATTCTCTAGTCTTCTTGTGTTTCTTGAATGCGTAATTGGTGCACATTTATTTTTTATTTCTAAAGTGTCATAATTGGTTTATCATGTAATTAAAAGTTGAAATGTGATTCACTCTCCAACAATTCCCCCTTTAATGGCAAATGAAGCCATCACATTCTTATATTTATCCCATCTGATGTCAATTTATAGTTCTGTGGGTCTCATAAGTTTTAGTTTAGGCTGTTCTAAAGCTTTAATTTCATAATAATATTCACATTGTCTATCTTCTCATTCTACCTCAGCTCTTTTTCTCTTCACCTCTTGCCTCTTTGTTTGTTTTTATGCGTTTATAGATTTTGATAGAAATAATTAGCATTACTATGCAAGCAGCAATTGTTAGTACAGGTTTTTATTATAATCTGTCCCAACTGTCCACTTCCCAGGTTAGTAAACCATGTTCCCATTGCAGAAAATCATTTACCAATTGATTCCCATGTACCATTAGCTTTTAATCCACTCTAATCTTTTTCCAGGTGGGTATTGTTAGTAATGTACCCTTTCAAATTTTTACTTTTTGCTTGGATGTAGGTGCAACATTGTTACACTTTCATCATTCAACAGACTCTGTCTTCCTTTGTGAGGAGGACATCTAAAGCAAAACGGTTTTGGAGCACCATAGACCCTTATAAGAATCATTTTAGTATCTATGGCTAAGAACCCACCCCAGTACCAGTTGACAGTTTGTCAATTACAGTAGAGAGTTTCCAAATTTTGTGAAAAATTAGTATCACCCCAACTGATGGAATTATTGCACCGAATATATCTCCTATTATTTCAGCAGCACTAGCACCCCTTTTTAGTCAGGTATGTTTCACTTTATTGGTTTCATCAGATTAATCCACATAATACATTATTGGAAAAACAATTTCCATGTAGCAAGATCTGTACCATTTTTTAGGCAGCCTGTAATAGGTATTTTTCCCACAAATGTAGCCAATCCCTGGAAATATAGAATCTACACCCCCAAAATATTGTCCCCAACCACCTACAATTTGGAAAGTGGAATCACATTCGCAGGAACCAACAAAAGTGTTGCTACATTCAGTTTTATGCTGTAATATACATAATTTTCTTTTTTTATTGCCAGTCTAAAGCAATTGCAGCTTGTGTTCCTGTCTGTTTAAGTTCTGATTCTTTAATAGCCCCAGGTGGGATTTTTGTATGGTTTGCAACGTTACCCATAATGTCTCTATGCCTGTCTTCAATTGAATCTATAAGTTTGTTTTCTACTTTATGTAAGAGGCATGTTAGATTATGTCAATATGTCTAAGCAATGTCTGAGCTTTGAGTGGGTTTGAAAAATTCCCCCATCATTTGTGGAGTTTGTGTATCAGGCCCAGGATTTAGGTGTTTTCTAACAGCTACTTCAGAGAAGACTAAGTCACAGTTCGAATGGTAATATTGAAATTGTCCTTTGCAACAAAACAGATCAGTTAGTACACTTCAACAAATTCCATAAGTAGCAGGCAAATGATGGTATGTAACCCCTTTTGAAACTAAAGTGGGTAACTGTAAGCACACTACAATTTTGTGCATCCATGGTTTCGACATATTCATATAACAATTTGGTAAAGACATTCAATGAGAAATCACTAGTGGACCGATCTGCATGAAAAGTCTTATCAGCTAACATGCTTAGTCCATTGTTATTATCTTCTAATGGAGATTTAGGAACAGAAGTAGGTTTATTTGTTTCTAAACACACATGATGAGGTAAGTTTAAAATTATGAGAAATGTGACAAGAATTATAGAAAATGTTGCAAGTATACAAGCACATACACGTTTGCATTTTAATGATACCGAATTTGGATCCATGACCTCTCTAGAATCATACCTCATGACTTTGTTAACTTTAGATTAGATGCTAGCAGTGTTGCAGCACAGGTGAAGGTTAGGAAATTGTTTAGCTTGGTTTTTGACTTCTCTTTATCACAGTTCCCCTCTACTCACAGCTTTGCTGATTCAGTTAATAAATCATATACATTCTTGTACCTCCGTCTCCTTGTATTGACTTAATTTTATTTTGCAAAGTTCAACTTGAGCTCAACGGTTTCTCAGGGTGGTTCATATGAACTTGAATTGTTAAAAAAAATGGTGTGATATGCTTTTCCCAATCATTTAATGCCAAGTAAGTCCACTCTGTTACAGTGTATTAGCGACCTGGTTTCTTTTGGACCTTCTCACTGTCGCTTTGTTCCGACTGACTAGAAACTTCTGCATATATTCGTGGTACTCTGCCTTCAGTTAAAATGCATCTCAATCTGTCTGTTCTTTTGGGCCAACGATCTCCATTTACTACACTAATTTCAGATGCACTATTTCCTTCATTTCGGTCAACATCTCGCCTAGTAAGCTCTTCTTCCCATGACCTTTTTGTACCCACAGGAGCTGACTCTCTCGGACCCTCCTCAGGACCAGTGCTAAGAGCTCCAGTAGCTGGAGCCTCCTATACAGTTTGGCTAACCTGAGATGGCGGACTCACTGTAACCACTGGCACATCCGAAACAGGCACTGTATCTTCAAGGGGACATGTGACTCGTCGAGTGTGGGCAGCGTGTACCCATTTTGGAAAACCACTACATTTAGCAGCAGTTGTGGTTACCAGAATCACTTGGAATAGCACAGGGTTCCAGGCACGATTTGCACTCATGCTTCTTCACCAGTACCCAGTCACCGGGGCTGAGGTCTTGGCACTTCTCATGTTGAGGTCAAGTTGCAGCTTCCTCAACCTGCTGAGACATGAAACATACCACATCAGCCAGTCTTTTACAACAATCTGTTATTTTGACCAATTGATTCGTATGGACTGCAGGCTGTCTCCTAGCCCTCCCCATGATGATTTCATTCGGGGACTATCCTGTTCTTCTGTCTGGGGTACTTCGCAAGCTCATCAAGACAAGTGGTAAAGCATCAGGCCATTTCAGAGATATTGAAGCATATACTTTTCCCAACCTGGACTTTAATGTTCCATTAACTTGCTCCACTATGCCAGAGGCTTCTCGACAATAAGAACAATGTAGCTTCTGATCAATTTGTAATGCTGCACATAACATCTTCAAGACCTCATTATTGAAATGTGTCCCTCGGTCTAACTCCAAAGAAGTCGGAAATCCAAAACGCGGTATTGGATCCCTTAATAACAGCTTGGCCTCAGTCAAACTGTCATTCCATCATGTGGGGTAAGCCTCTACCCACTGGCAGAAAATGCATGCAATCACACGAATATATCTCAGACCATTGCAAGGAGGCATCTCAATGAAATTAAGTTGCATCCTATTAAATGGTCCTCTAGATCATCCTACATGACTCATTGTGACTGGTGTTCTTTTGCCTTTGTTGTTGACATATATATCCAAACTATCCGGCCCTAATTTTGTGCACAGTTCAGTCACATCCAAGCAATCATGATCTGCTTCATCAACCACAATCTCATGTCCAAGCAAAGGCATCAAAGTTGCAGGATTCTGACTCATACACATCATCAGAGTTACATTTTCCACTCCAAAAATAAACTGCTCATATTTGGTGAGATGGCTGCTAGTAAGAGGTTGCGTTTGAGTACGAGTAAGCAATATCTCAATGGACTGTGGCACATGTACTCTCAACGGATGTCTCATCACAATGCTCTCACTCTGTTACAGGCTCACACATGTTGCAGCAACAGCTTTAAGGCATCGAGGTAGAGCAACAGCTACTGTATCAAGAGTAGCTGAAATATATGTCCCTGGTCTAAGCACAGTACCATGCATATGAGCTAGCACTGATAATGCGCAACTTTCGTGCTCATTGCAAAATATAGTGAAGCTTTTGTTGTAGTTGGGCATCCCCAAGGCTGGAGCTCGACAAAGACTCTCTCGCAGTACATTAAAAGAATGCATGCATTCATCATCCCAAGGCACTAGATCTTACACATCTTAGTGAGTAAGCCTTTGAAGAAGCTTTGCTGTCAAAGAGAAATTGAGAATCCATTGTCGACAATTGCTAACCATTCCCAAAAACTTCCTTTTGTGTATTAGGCGGATTGATCTTTAGAATCCCAGTAATTCTGTATTGTGACACTTATCTGGCTCCCTTTTCAATGTGATGTCCTAGATACAGAACATCCTTCTTGCAGAACAGCAATTTGGATGGTTACACTTTATGTCCATTCTCTGCCAAGTGATTAAATAATGCGATGGTGTCACATATGCAAGCCTCCCGAGTACAAGACGCTACCAGCAGGTCGTAAATATACTGAATAAGGACCAAGTGATTTGGCATCACTAATGACTCCAGATTCTTTTTCAAGACCTGGTTAAAAATTGAGGGAGTTTCCATGTACCCTTGAGAGACTTGGCTCCGTTCTAAGACACAATTTCCAAGCCGGACGGCAATTAAAAATTGACTGTCATCATGCAATGGAATGGAAAGGAAGGCTTGACACAAATCAAATGTAAAAAGAACTATTGATGGACAGAATGCAGAACAATGTCATACATTTACCCCAGTACAGAGATCTGGGCCTAAATCCATCGTTTTTTTGCTCACCATGCCACCCCAGTTTAGACCTGGCCATATGCAAATCACTCTTGACCCTGTGCCTCATGGGAACAGTCCAGCCCGAACTGCCAAGCCAGGTCCTCCCTGGACCGTAAACAAGCATCCTAGGACCGCTTTCGGGGTTTCACCCCTCTTCAGCCAGGATAGCTTGATTCCAGTGGCATGGAGAGCACGGGACTCACATCTGAGCATACCCGTCCCACTCGGGGTTACAAATGCAAAAATAAATATTGATGGACAGAATGCAGAACAATGTCATACATTCACCCCAGTACAGAGATCTGGGCCTATTTCTTTTTGCATTTGACACAAATCAAAGACAGAAAACCATTCATCTTCACATGGATTCTGGAAAAGAATAATTGCTGGGTTTTGCACAGCAGGAGAGAATGCAGGAGAGAATGGAACTACATTCTGATTAACTCACTGTAAATCCTGAACTATTTGATACTTCCCATTGGGTTTCTGCAAACCCATAATGGGAGAGTTACAGAGACTTCACAAGATTTCCTTGAGAATCCTTGCTCAAACATTGATTCAGTTAATGGAGTGATCACTGCAATTGTTTCTGCACTCAAATTATAATAAGGAATTCAAGGGGAATTCAGCATTGGGCTTCACAGTAATTAGTACAGGAGCCACACCTCTAACTAGGCCAATATCTTTTCCTGTGAAATCCCAAACTTCCGGTGACACAGGATCTCTCAATGCCAGAGGTACATCATCACTAGTTAGCATAGGAAATAATCCTTCAAGTTCAGAATTTTGTTTAGCCAGTTTGAAAACAATGTCCTCATCATTAGTATGGAACTCAATTCCTTTTAGTGTACAGTAAATGGAGCAGTTTAGCTTGCACAGCAAGTCTCGTCCTAACAGATTTATTGGACTTGATTCACATAGCACGAATTTATGCAAACCTTCAAAGGTCACAATTTGAAGTGGTATAGGTATTGTTAGTAGGTTGGACATCAATAAATTTGAAACTCCCAGGACTTGGATTCTTTCTCCCGTGAGGGTTGGGTTTGGAACTTATGCTGTTCTTACAGTGGAACGGGTAGCACTAGTGTCAACAAGGAATGAGATAGGAGCCCTATTTACCTTGCTGTGCATGTAGGAACCACTCAGGTCTACCTCTAAGGATGCACCAAGCACGCATTCCTCCTCCCCCCCTCAGGCACCGTCCTTAGGACATGTCTGAGTCTGTGTCATCAATCTGAATCAAATATTATTGGGCTACATCCTGATTTGGATCGACTTGAGCATTTGTGTGAAATCCTTTACTTGAATTATATTTCTGAACCTGACCATTCACTTGAAGCATCAGGGTTTGGGACATATTTGGATTTATATTTCTCTTGTATGAGTCTGTTGACTCTTTACCATGTTACCTCTATGTGATTGTGCAGTCCCAGCCTGTTGAACGTGTCCATTTAATTAATTAAGAGGATTAAATCGACACTTGCGCTCCCAATGCCCAAATGTGACACAGATTAGTCTTTGTCATCATCTCGATTGAAACACCTCTGCCTCTACCTTGCGGTTGCATAACCTGATGTTGCCATCCACCTACTCCTCGCATCCCAGTATTTGGCTGAAAATCTCCCTGTACCATGTTTTTGAAATCACCACCAGCACCACTTTAACCTTTCTTTCAAGCTTTCATTTGAAGTATCATCAGCTGCTTCTCCTTAAGTTTCTTATGCTTGATCTCACATTTATCTCCACAATATTTGGCATATCGGAGAATTTCGTCCATAGGTTTGCTTTGCCAGCAAATCATATGCTGCTGGATCATGTTGCTGATTTCAGGTCTCAACTCATACACAAACTGATAGACGAAATGTCCCATATCCTTTCCTGATACATTCTCCATCTTGCTGTATTGTGTTCATTCTTGCAACAACCGTTCATATTAGGCATGCACTGCCTCTTCCAGCTCCTGTGTTGTCCTGTCAATCTTTACCCAATTTATCTCTTTGAGGTAGATCTTGCCTTTTAAACAGTTTAATGGCTTGATTGTGTTTCTTCATTACCTCAGGTGATTGTGCACCAGTACTCGAATGTCTCGATGGTTCAGTTTCAGGCCAATCAATAGCAATTTTACATTAAGCTTACAAATCACTTGGAACTACGATTTCACACAAAGTATGCAAATCTTCAACAAAACCTTTGAAAGCTTCACAAATCTCTTAACGTGTTTGTACTATTCAACTGGATTTTCTCTTGATCTCAGGAAATCATTTGTAAAAGACAATATATCTGTTCTTGCACATGGAACATGTACATACCCTCCTCCAGGTATTTCTCTCTTAGGGAGTATCTTTACTCCTTTACCTACATCATCTTCAATGGCTGGGAACATTTGCATTGTAACTCTCTTTGCTTCCTTCTTTTTGGCCCAGCTTCCTTCTCATTTTTCTAACTCCCAACACTTCCTAAGTGTAGTCAGTAACTCCTTGATCTTTATACTCATTCCCGATGTTCTCGTGTTTTCAATGTGTCTGTCACTAAAGTCTACTCTGCATGATTTTTGTAATGACTTTTATCTTTTTATATTTCTATAGCATATAAAGTGCATAAAATATATACATCAATTTATATTAATATACATAAAAACCAAGCTAAAAGTCAATATAAAAAATCAGTACTATTTAAAATTCCTCCCACTTAATTTTTTTTTTAATGTATATACATATAAAACTAACACAGTTTTATATGTCAGGTTGTACTCTCCTACTTTTCAGGAAAGACCATAAAAATGCAGCCAGGGAATAACATTTAAAAGGATCAGCTAGCTGTTGAATAAAAATACAAAGGTACCCGGCATTGTCTAAAATGGTATTTATGCAAAAGTGATAAAATTAATCTTTTCCTCTGCACATGATAGAATCTACAAAAAAATATGATATGCAAAACTGTTTGAGATGACAGCCTATCACGCGGGCATAATGGAAAATCTCCTACAGAACGGACAATACTTGGATAATCCAACATCTGCAGGATGTAATATAAACGGAACCTCACTAAGATAAAATGATGCTAGAGGTTCTATACTGTGGCTTGGTAAGAATGCACATCCTGTAAAATGGGAAGAGACATTAGATATAACGTCACAGAGGGCTTCGTACAATTAGCCTCCCTTTTCTCTCTCGCTGCTGCCTTTGCTAAAAAGATTTCCTTAATTCTCAACTTTGATATTAGCAAGCAACAGTGTGGGTTCTCATATTGCTCCAATAAGCCCAGTGACCTTAATGAGAATTTCACATATTGCAACCATCTTATTTTGTGCACCAATCCAATTTCAACCAATCCCTAAGGAAACTCTGATTCAGATTTATCATCTCCTTTATCCAAATTGAGTGGCACAATAAAATGGGAGCTAGATGGACTATATCTGATAAGAATGGCATGCCAAGCTCAGTATGACAATTACAATTCGAGCAGCTACTAGGAAGAGCTAACAGTCTTTTATAAAATCCATCCTCTATGTGCTGCAAGGAGTCAATTGCCACCATACCCCCAAACCCCTGCCCCATAAGTAGAGTTGATATAGCTTTAGCATGATATACTTATTATTTCTGGGATAGGTTTGGTCTCAAGTTTCTTAAAGCTAAAAATTGGCATTATTCTCTTTACCACTAACAAGGTTCTATTAGCTACCATGTTGTTCCATGTACTTGGCGTCAAAAAGAATCCCTAAATAGGAAAAAGCGTGCACCACCTCCAGCCTTCGTGTGTTTATATGAAATGCTGATAATTTCTTCAGACGACCTCCTGAAACTAGTACAAACGTTTTTGCTTCGTTAACTCGAAGATCCAAGTTCTCCATAAAGCTTGTATATACCCCAATCAGTGTCTGCAGCGCTTTCCCAGATATGGCAACTAACACGGCATTGTCTGCATATAGTAGTAATATTGGAAGGGGTACGGAATTGATATAAGGGGCATCAGGAGTAGATCCAATGAATTTGGCCTCCACCCCGTTGGTATGAATTGAAAGTAAGAAGGGAGCAAGGACACATACCTGTCCGACGCCCTTCTTGATCTCATGCATTCCCCATCCCTTCCATAATTCAACAGGCAGGCGCCTGTGTGTACGTCTGACAAATAAAGGCTATGATGGTCCCATCTATACCCATCGCTTCCATAATAGACCATAGTTGGAGTGGATGACACAATCAAAAGTGCCTGAGCGTTCCATAAAGGTTTTATATATTTGACCACTCTTAGCCGCCGTATATTTAGCAATTATCAAGTTCAAATGTAAACAATGATCTATGGTCCTTTTCCCCTTTTTGAAACCATACTGCGATGTTATTAAAACATTATGTTCCCCAACCCATTCCTCTAGCTCAGTACGGCCCGCAGGCCGGTTGCGGCCCTCCTGACCTTCACATGCGGCCCCTTGGTGAACAGCAGCACTGGCCTGCTGTTTTCTTAAGAGAACACTAATTTTCAGACAGATGGTAAATAAATGGGCCAGCGTTTATTCACAATATAAACGAAGTAAAAGAACAGAAGCAAAAAAAAAGGTATTCTGCACCACTTTACTTACGGAACACATTCAATTTTAAGACAGTTTGAAACAAACATGTTTAAAAATGACAAAGTCTCTTCAAAATTTAAAAAGTCTTGTCATTAACATGCAGAAGTGTTTCACCTTAGTACATAAGATTATATCAGTGCATTTAAAAGTATTTTTTTAAGTGATAGTTTGAAACAATGTACTCCCACCCTGACAACAATACCAATAGTGAACTAAGAGGCAAGTCAGTTGTCCTGTCGAACGCTCTGAGTGGTGTGGGTTCTTACTATACCTGGATAACAGAGAGTTTATTAATTCAAACACTTTAGGAGGTTTTGTACTTTGCATATCCTGAATACTGAAACTTCAATGTGTTCTTTCATGTGAAATGAAGAAAAAGGAGGCAAGTAAAATAAAACAATGCCTAGGATAGCACAATTTGGTAAAGTGGGCAAGCCGGGATTGATCATAAGTTTTTTTATTTCACATTTTGCACTTTCATTAGAGACTAGAGTATTAATTTAGAGGACAGAATGGACTGAAACCCTCTAAATAACTCCATGACTCACTGACCATACTATGTACATGCTTCGCTTCCCCAATGCCCACCTTACCCCCCAGCCCGCATAGCCCCACTCCCATCCCGCTGGCATCAATGCTGCCCTCAGCCACACCACAGACCATATTTTGTAGCCCCAGGGAAAATGCTTGTGAATACCCATGTTCTAGCCTCATCATCATCATCAAAATAACTTTATTCGATTACAAGAACCATAAAAGTTTGACACAGATACATTTTCGGAGATAAAATTGACATATTATGGTTACAGAAGCATAAATAAAAGCAGATAGTAATAACAATCAATAAAAAGTACATACATGTTAAAAGAAGATATGAACCCAGGTATCAAATACCCTAGACATCCCTCTCTAGTATCACCTGCACAATATAGACCGTTTAACTAATTTGTAAAAAAGGATTATTGAGAATTTCCTCATCTATGATTGTTCATAGCGTTTTCTTATAGACATTGCAACTCTAATAAAATTCAAAACAGCAGTGCAAATAGTTGACGTAGAAAAGGACAGTAGAAAATTAAAACCGCCAATGAAAGTGCATGGCCGTATTTCCCTTAATAATGGGATTAAATATTGCCCCCTCAGCTCTTTATAGAGGCGACAAAACAAAATAAAGTGCAACGTGCTCTGTGCTGTCAAATTGTCACATGGACAGAGTGATAAAATATGAATCCAGCCTGATTGTTTAGGAAATGCCACTAAATAGTGCAATGTGTTTAATCAAAACCTAGTCAGGTAAAATCGTGCTTGAACATTAATGGTAAAAGTTAGATAACATTTCTGTTCTCCAGGGGATAAACATAGGGGATCTGGTGCTACCAATGGTGCATGGCGCAGGTGGGCCCTGGCATAAGATGCCTCTTTTATGACATCTTTCGCATTTTTTTCAATACTTGAAGGATTATTACAATAATGCCCCAAACCTAACTCATATAGATTTTCCTTCACAAAGCGAAGCCAGGAGATAGACAGTGCACTGTTTAAGTTGGTACAATCTTGGATAACATCTTATGAGAACATTAGGTCCTCAGATAACCAGATCTTGGCCCATAAAGGCAATGACAATTCGATCTTCAAGGCAGGCAAACCTTAGCTCCTGGTGGCAAAAATATGTGGGGGCACTATTAGGAGCCAGTAATAATCTCTTTATAATTTTTTGTTCCAGGACCTGCAACTGACGGGTGTGTTAGTAACCCCAGACTCCCGCCCCATAAAATGCCACCATTTTGCTTTATAGAGGGTAACTGGTTCTGTCACTGGTTTATTTTGTTAGCTTGCGAGCAAATTGAAATAATCCTTCCCACAACCCAGCTGGTTTGTTTTACCCTAGCTGAAATGAGATGATCCCAGGTTATAATTTCATTAAAAATAGTCCCTAAATATGTTTAAAAAAATAACTTGTCAATGCTCTTGCCCCTAACCTCAAATTTTCTTGTTTTAGTATCTTTAGGACCACAGACCATGACATAAGATTTAATAAAATTCACTTTTAAATCCAATGATGCTATAAAATCAGTAAAAGCGTTAAGTGACTTTTGGAGGCTATTGGCTGTCAAAACAGTATTGTCCGCATAAGATAACAATGGGATCGAATTGCCTTCAATTTTACGGAAATCAAGTTCTTTCTCTATTAAAATTGCCTCTAAACCATTAGTGTACAATAAAAAAAGGAATGGGGCTAAGATACAGCCCTGGATAACTCCTTCTGTAGAGACAATGGGGCCCGTCATCTCCCCCCTGGGACTATAACATTCGCAAACGTTGTGGAAGTGTGAAGCCTGCGTAACAGAGATATAAGAGCTTCTTCAAAACCCATTTGCTCCATCAGCCCCCACAATTTCTCCCGGTTAACCGTATCTGAGGCACTGGACAAGTCCATGAAGGCCAGATGGATGGAGCCCCTCCTGGCCTTCATGAACTTGTCGATAATAAGGGACATGTCTAAGCACTGTTCAGTAGTACCCATCCCCCTTCTAAATCCGTATTGCAATCTTGACACAATCCCTGTACTATTGGCCCAGGTCTCTAGTCGCGCAAGGATAACTCTCCCCAGTATTTTAGCAGTAGCATCAATTAACAAAATTGGCCTGTAGCAGGCAGGGCCATTCCTACTACCTTTCTTATATACTGGGACAACAATGCCTCCTTCCAGGTTAATGGGATAGGACTGATCACTAAAGCTTTAAAAACATTAGTGAGTATAGAAGCCCAAAATTTGGGATTATTTTTAAACAAATCAAGAGGAACCCCATCGGGGCCTATTTAACAATGCCTCATCAATTTGGCTGTGCCATCTATTAGTGATATAGGTCTATAATTAAGGCTCTGCCTCTTATCTCCTTTTTGATATATGGGGATAATACATTTTTTTCCAGGAGTCTGGGGGCCCACCTTGCCTATAGCGTTAAATATGTGGGTCAGTAATGGAGCCCAAAGCTCTTGATGTTCTAAGAAGTCTATATGGACCCCATCTAGGCCAGCAGTGTTATCAGAGCTACACCGCGCCAACCCACACCTCACCTGTGCCAGATCAAATGCCAAGCTGCCCCTTGGTTCAACCATTAGCGGACTATTTGGGTAGTTCTTCTCCTTACCAGATGCCCCAAATATTTTCATGAAGTGGGCCACCCATGCTTCTTCTTCCACATGTAGATCCAAGGTCGAAACACTCTCATTTATAAGAAAAGGGGCATTAATCACTTTCCAGAAATCCCGACTGTTTTTTCCTGACTGCTGCCAATCGCAAACTCTCCATTGCTTCCCCCCTCAGAAACATTAATCGAGCGCTCCGTGCATCCTTGTATTGTATGCCAGGCTCTGCACTATGCCCAAATTTCTAGGGAGCATCCTTAGAGCAGCATAAAGGTTCTTTAGGGACATTGAGTAGGTGGCCCAGTTAAGAGAAAATGGGAAGATGTTAAGAATAAGACAGTTTCAAAGGTAAACAAGGAACTTGAGGTGCGAGTGAAGAAGAGGTATCAAGGGACGATACAAATAATAACAGTTTATGTCAAAGATTGGAATGTGCCTACTCACTATTGCTACAACCATTAACGTGCATGTTATCAAAATTTAAAGAGCGTTTAAACTCCCTTATTAATGGTAAGGGGTCTACTACGCAGGAGGAGGGCACCACGATAAAAAGGCCTAATCAGGGACAGGGTGACCAGGCTGTTCACTCTACTGTGCCCTCAACAACCACAGCTAGGATTGAAGTTAGAGCAAAGGAAGGAATAGAGGGGATGTCAACACTCCTTACTGAACACCAGCTTTAGGCAGTAAGACCTATAAACGGTGAGGGAAGGGAGAGGGGGGAGAAGAGTTAAATCATCACCAGAAGGGGGGGCGGAGCTTGCTCGCAACAAAGATTGCCACTTGAACTGTAGGCTCTGCATCGCCATCACACAGTCCTGCAAGAATCCTGCATCTGCATGGTCTATTTGACCTGAATTGGGCTGCAGCCTGCTCCGGAGTGAAACGGGAGCGTTGTGAGCCAATTCCAGACCCCAAAACCTCAATAGTGATCGAGCTGGCCGGCTCTGCCTGCTGATCCTCCGCCCTGGGCCGCGATCCCCGGACTGCTGTGGAAGGCGGGCGACAGTCCAAAATTCAGTGGCTGATCTGTCCCCAGGCACTGCCAGCGGGGGGACGAGCACAGTGCGAACCAACAGAGCTGGTAGCGGCTGCGGTGCGCACTGCTGCCGAGAAAGCGGCGTACCTGTGGGGCGCAGAGGCCTGCAACGAGGCTGACGGAAGTGTGGGGCCCTGCGCCGTCCCTAGCGGAGGCAATCTCCCTGTGCGGGAGCGTGGAGGCCAAGCCGGCTTGCTACGGTGCCCTGAGGAGACCTGCGGCGGGGTCGTAAAGACTGTAAAGATACCCCTGAGCGCGGTGAGTACGGAGGTGGACCCATGGACTCGGTGGGAGCGCGGCTGGAGAGGCCGGCCATTTTGAAGCCTGCAGATCCTGTGATCCATCTGCTGTGCATTGTAGTTACTGCAGCAGCCTTGGGGATTTATAATTTGGTGGCAGAATTGACCCTGGAGGATCGTGGCGCACTGCATGTACCCCCGCGGCCGCTGGCTCAGGTGGCAAGTCGCTGTGAATTGGCACTCAGAGTTGGTTAGCGACCGGAGTGGTGCTCGATGGGGAATCCTGGGGACAGCAGCGCCAACTGACGAAGAGCACTGCGTGATTGGGACTGAACGAGCGGGCACACAGTGAGGCCAGCGGAGCGAGAGCTGCCTGTTTTGCACGCCAGGAGAGGCCGGCTTCGAACCCCTGCAACTACACGTCCCACTGAGAGAGACCGCACAGGAAACCATCTGGGGCGGCGGGGTCTCCTGGTCAGAGTAGAAGATGGAGATGCGGGCAGCTGTAGCTCACCGGGAGTGTCCCTCTGTGTTCCAGTTCAACCCCTGGCACTTCTTGGCTTGTCCAGTTGCCTGTGAGGACGGAGAAGTTGTGTCGCTTGGTTGGCGTCCTGGTTGTGGTAGCTGACGACAGTCGTTCTGTGGTGGGGCCCATCTGGGGGTCCGCTGCACTCCTGGCTCACTCTGGTCAGTTCACTAGCCTGTGGCAGCAGGTGGACACGTAGGAAATAACTTGTAGTGAGCTGCCCGACAGTGGATACCCGGCTTGCCAATCGACGGACACAGATCATTTGTAGCTGTTGCGGACCAGCCAATATGGGTAGAGTGGACAAGACTCAGCCCAAAATTACATTTGATCAATGGAAATCTAAAGTGAGGGAAGAAGACGACAACGCACAGGAACAAGCCCAAGAAGAGGCTGATGGAGACATCCGTACCATGCTTGCTGCAATGGAGAAAGGCTTGCAGAACAGCCTATCTATTCTGGGGACTAAATTAGACTACCTCTCATATCGGCTGGATAGAATATCCGAATGAATGGACAAACAGGCAGAAAGGCTGGACATGACGAAGCGCTGGGTCACAGAGGTGGAGGAAGCACAGACAACAATGGACACGGAACAGAAACAAATGGGGAAGGTGCTACAAGTTTTGCAGGACAAGACCGAGGACCTCGAAGCGAGATCCTGCCGGAACAACTTAAGGATCACAGGTGTTCCGGAGTTGACCCAGACTGGCAACATGGAAATATTTGTCGAGAGGCTGCTGGTAACACTGTTGGGAAATGAAACGTTCTCTCCCATATTCGTGGTTGAGAGAGCACACCGCTCCCTCGGCCCTCGCCCCACTCCTGGTGCCCCCCGAGGCCGATAATAGTGAAACTGCTGAATTACCGAGACAGGGACTCAGCGCTGAAGGTAGCCAGGGAGAAACAGTCATTGCAGTACGAGGGTTCCAGTATGTCTTTATACCCGGACTTCATGACTCGAGAACAGGAGGCATGCAGACAGTTTGTGCTGCTGAAGCGCCAACTACGGGATCAAAATTTGGACTACGCCATGCTGTATCCGGCAAGAGTCTGCGTCTAACGGCAGAGCCAATCACAAATTTTTACAGATCCTAAAACTCTGCAGAAAGCCCTGAAGGAGTGGTCCAAAGAAATGCGTTGCAGCCCCGATCTGAGCTCCTTGGAGGGGAGGCTGGCGGTGGAATGGATGATCAGGACTGATCATTGGACTACAAATGTTAGAGATAAGAAAGCCACTTCTGGGGGTGTCCGGTGGACAAGTATTGGGTGCCATAGGGAAACCATAGCGAAGGCTTCATTGAATGTGAGACAGACAATTAGAGAGCGTCACAGACGGTTATGCTATAGTGTTACATACAGAGCGGTTACGTTACAATACTTTTTGTAAGAAAAGACAAAGCGATGCAGGGAGGCGGGTGCATTCCATAGCAGACGCACTAAATTTGATTGATGGCGAGCGGGGGGGGGACCAGTCCGGTTCGGTCAAATTACCCTGCTGGATGGGCAACATCCACCTACGAGTGTGCCACCCACCTTGGGAGTTGTACTAGGATTTTTCTGTTTCGGGTTGCTGAACATTTAGATGGCGAATGGGGAATCTTTTGTGGAATTTCGGTAAGGCACGCCTGGCGTGGGTGGGGGGAGGGAGGGGATTGAGACTAAGGATGTATGGCAATATTCACACTATATCCATTCTTTTTCATGGTAAGCACACAGTCTATATGTATATGCGGCAGGTCACACTATGCAGTCACTACACAACCCCATGACAGACCTCAGTAGGTCCAGTAATAAAGCAGCAAGTATCACGGTTCGCGCCGCACTCACTTGGAACATGTGAGGCCTCAATGACCACAGGAAACTCAGAAAGGTCCTGGCCTACTTGGCAAGACACAAAATTGATGTTGCACTACTGCAGGAGACACACCTCCCCCTCAATAGCCTTATGCTGCGCAGCAGGGGACTACAGAAGAATATACACGCAGAGGGTTTCACCACACATGTACGAGGAGTGCTTACATGGGTGAATCCTAAGACTACTCTTAAACTCGAACCATTAGACACAGAGCAGGAAGGGTGCTATGTTAACTCCAGATGTAGGGAGAAACAAATGGAACTACTTATAGTTAACATATACGGCCCGAATTTTGACAATCTTAACTTTTACACTGCATTGTCAGAAAAGGTTCGTACGCGCGAGATTGGCAACAGCTTTGGGGAGGTGACCTCAATTTAGTCATGAATCCACGGAAGGATAGATCAGGAGGGCCGAAGAGGCATATCACGGCAGCAGCGCGTACAGTAGAAGATGCAATGGTACAGTTTGACTTGTGTGATGTGTGGCGTCAGAGATACCCGGAAAAAGGGGGGTATACTCATTACTCAGCGTATCATGACTTACAAACCTGAATAGATTATTGGCTAGCAGCCAGGCAGTTACGAAAGTGGACCCGAGCCGGTGAGGTACTTCCCCATACGCTTTTGAACCATTCCCCGATACTACTAGTACTAGACACCCCACAGAAAATAATTTCTCCCTTTACGTGGAGGTTCCCACCCTACTCTCTGCTAGACGCCGTCTTTAAAGAAGAACTGACAGAAGTGATTGAAACGTTCTTTGCCAATAACATAGGGTCGGTGGACAGCTTTCAAGTGGTCTGGGGTGCTTTCAAAGTATATATCCGTGGTATCACAATGACCAAGCACTCTGGGGTACTTAAAGCAGTACGTAAACGATTTGCAGACCTGGAGCGTTCACTGGCGAATCTAGAGGAACAACTCCTGGTAAGGGCTGATGGTAATGTAACGCAGGAGTTCAAAACACAATTAGGAGAATATCATGACGCAGCTGATGCTGAAATAAAACACCTCGGTAAATACGCCACAGCTCGCTCGTACGGTGAGGGCGAACGGCCGGGTGCGGTCTTGGCCCAACTTCTAAAAAAAGGTGAGGGAGACACACTGACAGAAGAAACTGCCATAGCATGCAGGTTTCGGCAATATTATTCCGAGCTATACTCCACTCGCAGTAGTGGCGCTGAGGCGGAAATCTTGTACTACTTAACACATATAAAGCTACCTTGGCTAACGCACAAACATCACAAATATCTTATGCGGCCTCTGGAGGTAGATGAAATCCCCACGGCATTGTCAGGCAGGAAATCAGGTAGTGCGCCAGGAGTGGATGGCCTCACAGTAACTTTTTACAAGGCGTTCAAGGACTTACTAGTGCATTTAGCTACACTCTTTGATGAAATGTATGTGGCAGGTGCTAAACCTCCCTCGATGAGAGAGGCAATTATTGTCGTTATCCTAAAGCCGGGCAAGCCTCCGGATGAGTGTGCATCGCCCTCTCTCGTTGACTAATGTAGACACAAAAAATGTTGCGAAAATTTTAGCAAACCGGCTAGTCCCTCTGATTCTGCTACTGGTCGCGTCGGAGCAAGCGGGTTTCGTTCCAAGTGAAAACTTAACTTAAAATTTGAGAACATTGTTTGGTCTGATGCAGCACACTCGACCGGAGATACAACCGGTGACTGTTTTCCTCGACATGGAGAAAGCCTTCAACTCTGTTGAATGGCCCTTCATGCGGCAGGTCCTGACGAGGATAGGGTTGGGGAGTGTCTTTCTACAGCTGATAGGGATACTGTATAACGCACCCACAGCTAGAGTCAAAAATGGCAACCTAGTGACGTATACTATCCACATTACTAGAGGCACGTGGCAAGGTTGCCCTCTGTCACTGATATTGTACACATTGGTGGCCAAACATTTAGCCTGTGCGTTATGCGAATACCACAGATATAGGGGTATACGATTTCCGGGTTACAAGTTGATCGTATCCACCTACGCGGATGATATGCTGCTATATGTGCGGAACCCTGAACGTAACCTTTCCCCTTTCTTGCGGGAAGTTGTGCGATTTGGAGCGGTGTCAGGGCTCCGTGTTAATTGGCCAAAGTCTATAATATTCCCCTTCACACCACCACATCCCCACTCGAACCTGACTATCTGTTGCAGTAGTAAACAGAACAGGTGAGGTACCTAGCTATCAAGATCCATACAGACTCTGAGGTGGTGTGAAAACTATGCAGTGGCGATTAGTAAATTAGAAGACGAAATGGAAACCTGGATCCGACTGCCACTGTCCTTGCTGGGCAGAGTTTCCATAATAAAAATGGTAATATTGCCCCGTTTTTTGTTTCTCATTTCTAATATACCTTTGGTTCTCACTTGCTCCTTTTTTCGTCAGCTCACAGCATTGGTAATCAAGTTGGCTTGGGCCGGCAAGCAAGCGCGGGTCAGATGGAACGTTCTTACATTACCATACCATATGGGGGGCTGGGCGCGCCCGACCTGGACCTATATTACAGGGCAGCACATAGTGCGCATGCTTACCACTGGATGCACGGCTCCCCAGACACGCCCCACCTACTTATAGAGAAAGATGTGGCGTCCCCTCTCCCATTGCCTGCTCTGATGTTTACACCTACGGATCGTAGGACGGAGATACTAGACTCAGTGAATGCTACAAAACATGCCTGGCACCACCTCCTAAAGCTGCAGGCGGGTGCCATCTTTTAATCCCCGCTCACACCGCTGGATTGGTGTCATTGGCTACCTCCGTGCAGAGATATGGGAGTTACACGAGCTCTTAATTCAATAGGGGTGCAGACAATAGGGAACCTGTTTGAGGGGAACACAGCAAAGAGCTGGGAGGAGCTGTGGGCTGGACATTCCGCAGTTACCCTCCTCACTAAATTTCAGTTCCACAGAACATGGCAAGCATTGCTGAATATCCTGGGTAGCGACTTGTCGGAGCCACAGGAGCTGGCTTCCCTATCCTATGTCATAAAAACTGAATCGCCGGCCCGGATAGTGTCTAAAATATACAAGCTGACCATGAGCTATAGGGAAAACCATTACACTAAAGCCCGCCTGGCTTGGCAGAGAGATTTGGGCAGGGACATAGATGACACTATGTGGAAATACTGCTGTGACAGCACAAAGCGTATTTCTTTAAATGGTAGACACAGACTGATTCACTTTAAGTATCTAATTAGGGTCTATTACACTCCAGAGAGATTGTGTAGGTACGGACTGAGGGATGGGACGGATTGCGAGCGCTGCAGTGCACAGATGTCTGATTTTTTCCACTTGGCCTGGTTTTGTCCGGGGATATCCAAATTTTGGGACTCAGTCTTTAAGGAGTTGGGACAGGTAACTGATTTGGCACTTTCTCCGGAGCCTGCACTGGCCCTGTTGGACTACTCCAAGTCGATACCAAAAGGGGTACGTAGGTTGGTTGACATGGGCTTGCTACTAGCTAGACGCAGGGTGGCGATGGGTTGGTCACGAGGCCCGATCCCTACAATAGCTCAGTGGTCGAGAGACATGCTGTGCTGTAGCACACAAACGGAGAACTTCAGTGATCTTCTTCCACCACGTAGCAGACCTAGGAACTTCTGGGCATTGTAGAAAACATATATGGCAACCAGAGACAGGGATACTACATCAATTGAAGCTGTTGCCCAATAGATGAGTGGGAACAGTTCTGCTGAATAGTTGCATGAAGTCGGGCCTGGTCTTTACAAAACGTCATGAGTGTTGCATACTGCTATAGTTGGGGGAGAATTTGTTCGGTAACTTCAGGATCTTACTGCAAGTGAGTGCACAACTGGGGTGTTGAAAGGGGAGCGGTGGAAGGTGTAGACCAATAACAGGATGACATCAGATATAACCAGCCTGCTAATATTTAGAACTGTGTTGTATGTTGTCTGATTACCAAATGTCATTGCAATTGCCATATAGAAGTAGCTAAGTTTCTTGATTGTTTTTGAAAAAAATAATAAAGTATTTATTAAAGGAAGGACTTAAATACTTGCTACTTAGTCTAATTGGTAAACCCTCTCTTCCCATTGTCACTGTGGCATTCTGTGAGTCCACTGTTTGAACAGTCACATTTGCATCAGCACAGATTCTTACCTCCTCTAAGGAAAGGCGTTGTTCTGTTAATTCTATTTACTTTGTTAATACACTGGCCGCCCTCGCTAAAAATGAATCCAGTGTTTTAAAGGTATCTCCCCCACTACCAAGTTGCTCTGCTTTTTTTTTGCCCATGTTCTTATTGAAGAACCACCGTACACGGAATCCAACAGCTTAGAAAGTGGGCCCAGCCCTGCCTGCTATGGGCGATGACGTATATGGACGAGACTGCCCTTGGCCCAGGTGCGCCCACATGCACGTCCCGCACCACGGGTCAATGTCACTCTTATCAGTGGGTGCGAGGGCCCCAATGGGTGATGGAGGGTGTAGTCCTTCCCCGCTCCTTACCCTCTCCAGGCATGGGTCTCCCCTGCTCCTCAACAGGTTTCTTGTGACTGCACATACTGCGGGTGGTTGTTGCATTTATCAGTGTGTGGGAGGACTGCAATGAGTGATTGAGGGTGTAGTCCTTCCCCACTCCTTGCTCTTGTTTGCTTGGTTCCTGGTGGCTAACAAGGCATTTTTATGTTCCTCCCAAGAATCCAATATTGCCACAAAAATACATCCAAAAATTTTCACCATTAAATCTAGAAGAGATGTTGCGCAGTAACATTTTGGGTAATCTCCATTACCCTTTTTGAAGACTGGAACGATAATTGACTCTGACCATGCACTTAGGGGTCCAAATTTGGCCATTGAATTAAAAACGTCTGTCAACAACGTTGCTTATAAATCAATATTGTATATAAATATACACAAAGGGACACCATCAGGGCTGGGGGTCTTTCCAGTAGGACTTTCTGTTAATGCTAGACAAACCTTATTAAGATCAAAATTTAGTGGTGGGGTACAGTTTGTCCTGGTGTTAAGAAAATAACTAGTTATAGATCTTTCTATGGTCGCTGGGTAACAGATGTGTTCAAAATGTTTGACCGAACTAGCAGGTGTAATAATGGTCTCAGTATTAGGCGCCGATTGCTCCTTGAAATAAGGCATGTTGACCACTCTTCAAAACATTACACTATCCTTGTTACATATGGCCACTAAATAAGAGTCCCATACATGTTCTTGAACAACAAAGCTTCTCTTGTCAAGTGCTAGTTTATAGGTAAGTCTTGCTCTGCATAAATCATCAGGCTCTCTGGGTGGTGACAGGTATCCTTAAGTTACTATTTGCTTTTCTACATGCATGATCAAACCAGCAAGGAAACTTTCTTCAATTAGAGTGACAATCGACGGTTAGCAAATGCTTTGAAGACATGCTAATACTATTAAATGCACTTAAGACCCTTGGCTGTTATGCATGTCACTAATTCAATGGTATTTAATTCAATCAATCTTTTTAATAAGAATTTGTTATCGATTCCACACTAGCGAATCCTCTTCCCATCATTTTCGTGCTGTCACCAGGTTTGTTGGATAAACAGTTTCCCGGGTACACAATACAGTGTTTACTGGTAAACGATTGTGGTTGCGAATACAGTAGGGATTGATAGTAAAATCATTAAAAAAAGAGCACAAGTTAGAAGTCAAAAGAATAACATCTACTGTGCTAGACAAACCTCTACCAACAAACGTAGGTGGAAATGTGCATCTCCGGGTAAGGGTCAAACATGATGTGTGAACATAAAATTCCATTGTAAAAAAAAAAAAATAAGGCTGTCCCATATCATGGTGCATAACATGTGGTTGGTCCTCCCCTGTGTGACCTCTCATCCTACAGAGCTGCTTTGATGGCATAAGACAAATGTGGGTATTAAAATCACCAGTCCAAATTATGCCACATGGGTGATCTTTTTTTTCCGAAAGAATGACCCTAACAAAGACTCAAGATTTTTAAGGACGGTTACACTAAGTGTGTTAAATAAGTCATAGTAGTAGTTTATCACTACCATGTTAGGTTCCCCAGATGTTGCCAGCCACAGAAACCAATAGTAAGGCGATACACTGTTAGTAAGGTGATACAGAGTGTGAGCAAAGTATTTTTCCTGGGAACATAGCAGATACAAGAATAGCAAATCCACACTTACATCTTCCTGCTTTGGAGGTAAGCGCACTAGAGTAGAAAGAAGAATAGTCATTCACATAAAAAGCATTGGAGGCCCAAGTCTCATGTAAACAGATATTAAAAGTATTAATATCAGAGATCCAGTCCATGTTGTCTAATTTTGTTATAATCCCAGCCACATTCCACAAAGCTAAATTAATCTGGTTAAATGCTGATTGAACCGAAACTAAGGAAGTTGTGCCACTCTCATCCCCTGGAAGGCAAGGTTACTGTAATAGATTGAAGGGTGCGTTCCAGAACTGGGTTGGCTAAAGAGATTGATGAGACATGCTGAGACCAAGGGAATCAATCAGTATCTGTAAGTCCATCAAAGTTGGAGAAACTATTGGAAGTTTGAAATGTAAATTGATATGAGAAGCCCCCATTTTAGTTCTTCAGCTGAGAGACTTTCAAATTTGCAGATTTATAAAAATAACCCAGTGGCACCACTTTATTCTAGGTTTTGCCCGACTAGGGATCTTTATATTTTTCTAGTAGGGGACACACTAAAAGTTTCGACCTTAAGCTGACCACAATGCCGTCTCTGTTATACGTCTAAGGACGGACACAAACATAGGTTACACTTCTCACCATGTTAATGATATTGCTTGCTAGGCTGATGATAACCCGTTTTGCCATCCAGTGCACTACTTTATTTTTCAATTTATATTAATCATACAATTGGCCTTTGCGCAATAAGGGGGAATTTTTTAAGGCTGTGAGATATGGTGTTACCTCAGAAGGTAGCTATAAGATCACACAGGCTCCATCCAGTGTTGACGTTCCCCCGTTTTGCCATCCAGTGCACTACTTTATTTTTCAATTCATAATAAACGTCCAATTGGCCTTTGCGCAATAAGGGGCATTTTTAAAGGCTTTGACATAGGGTGTTGCCTCAGGGGGTAGCTGTAAGATAACAAAGGCACCAACCGGCTTTGATAAAATCAGTGGTTCGTCGTGGGAGGTAGTATCCCTACAAGGGGTAGATGATGACGGGGCGGAACAAGTGCCCAACCCTCCTTATGCTGTCTGCATTGGTGCTCCGATGGCCTTACTTCACTATTACAGGTAGACTCTGGACTTGCCAAGCAAGCATTCGCTTTTGAATAGCAGAATGTGACTCGCTCACACAGGGGTATTACTGCACCACAATCAGAGAGTTTAAGGGTGTTTACTGAATCTGCGCCATAGATAATGATAGTTTTGTTGAAAGGGTGGAGATACACAGCTTGTGGTGCCTGCACAACTCATGACTAGATACACTTACCATTAGAAGAACCGAAACCTGAACAGGGTGAGTTGCTAGAGGGCAGTGGAACCCACCCTGATGGCACAGACCTCCCCTTCCCTGTTCGCATAAACAATACAGAGCACTATTCATGCCAGACAAAATTACAGGGTAAGGAAAGAATGACGGGGAAAACATACAACAGAAGAGGATATCAACATACTGCCAGGCAGCAACACATTAAAGCAAACTTCTCATTCTAAATAAAGCATGGACAAACATCGTTGTAAGCAGTCGGGAAGCAAGGTATATTTGCATTAGCTCAAGTGAGAACAGCTTACCACCAACTGTACTGTTCCGCTTGGGGGTTACAATCATCCGCTTTTTATACATCTTGAGCCATGTAAGAGAACTTTACACTGAAGACAGTTGGCAAACAATAAATCATTGTGGTCAGACGATAATCAGGAGACGTACCCAGGGTGCTCTGAAATTGCTTGCAAGCACACTCTGAGAAGACCCGTAAGCTAAAAACATCATGCACCTGGGATTTGCATGTCATCAACCGCATGTACACAGTCCCATTCTCTCCACAGACAGAGAGGAAAATAACAATGAAATAACATGAACTGCAAAATGATGTACAACTTATAAAATGGACAAATCAGTTGTTCAAGAAAAATATCTACTTACACAAACTGTCCTTTGAACAACTGGTCAACATTAATATCAGAATCAATCAATATCTATATGTGTTAATTTCCTTACTTCTTGGGCTCGCTTAATCATGACACTTGAAACATGAATTTTGCTCATGGTGGTGATAGACAGATGAATACACGCTTGACACCAATCAGGGAGCATGTTCATGCACAGGCAGACAACCAGTTTTGTAGTGACAATAATCAATATGATCTTCAGTAAAGTCCAACACCATGTTCCAAAGAGTGAAAAAATGTTGTCCCTTAATGTAAGTTCAGCAAAAGTATGCACTTGTATCCCTATATCATGTTCATTTTCTATGGCCTTATAAACACTAACGGAATTATCAGGTATAAATGCTGACATCAGTACCCTTCAGCCATAAAACCAGGCGATCACTGCTTTAAATAGGTAAGGTCATTTTTTATTTGTACATGATTAATTAAAACCTTTAAAAAACAATTAGAACATTGCTAAAAATTGCTAAAAATTCATTTTGTGCGTCCTTCTAAAACTTAAAAATATACTTACTCTCAGTTTTTAATCATCATTGTAATTAAAAGTTCAAATGCTTCAGGGAGCCATCACAGAACTATTCCGTCTGGCTTTTGTTGATCCGCATTCGGCGTGCTCTTATGTCTTTCTGCTATTAATTCAAAGAACTTTGTGACCCAAAAATTCAATTTTGTTATGGTCTGGTTAAAACACGGTTTGACCGCTTGCCTGCATGTTCGAACACCATGTAGTTTAAAAGATGGACGTAATAAATTGTACCTCAGGTCCTTTAATTTAGGGCAGATGCAAATTAAATGAATATCTTCTTTGCCAGCTTTACACAAGCGACACTGTTGCAGGCATTTTTTTCTTTCCCAAGGCGGCAAGTGTGGGGCAGCTGGAATTACCCCAAGGCGTAATTTTAAAAACTTTTCTTTCATCTTTAGATTCATTCCAATGTTAAGGTACGCTTGAGGTTGCAGTGTTACATAATCGCCGAGCGTGATCCAGCCATGCGCTCTTTTGGATAATGTCTCCCTATCCTCAATAGAGGAAATGATTCGTGTTGATTTTTTAGCAACTTTTTAAAAAGAAATGAGATCAATAGGAGTAGGAGTCATGGTGTTTTCTGCTATGAGTCAGTAGCGGAGACTCTGGTTAACTCCCTTTGTTTTTACTAGGTGTGAGGAAAGAGATATTGTCAAAACGCTTTACGTCTTTTCACATAACCTTTTTAAATCTCACTGCACTGCATCACATAGTTTTTTCACAGTTTTTCTATTTTTCTTCAACACGCTGTGGCATCAATAGTTTGCCTTGGTTGGGAATGGCATTCACGAAGAGCGTATGAGCTCGCCACAGAGGGAATCCTTATGATCTAAAGGTTACCCTCATGGAGGTGGCAGATTACCACGTGATAACACTGATCTACAGAGCTTGACACTTTAGCTCTATCACAACGATATAATTTGATGGAAATCTTGCTCAGCTCGGTTTGCCAGGGACAAAAGAACAGTTATCCTTCTACCAGCATACACATCACCTATTGTGCTTCCTCTTAGACCCCCAGTCTATCTTTGTAGTTGCATCAATAGGGGTCCCCCAGAGGTCTGAAAGTCCCAAGGCTTGGAGTGAATCAAATAAATAATTTCTGGCTGAGGAATTTCAGTGTCGGAGCAACTCTTCCCATTGATTTGAATTTAAAGAGCTCGCCTCAGCGCTACAAATCTTGTGCCAGCCAATAACATACACGCTCCGTCTTTCCAGTGTTTGTTTGAAAGGCCAAATTGTAGCCAAATTTGCACTGGATAAACGTATCTTGACAGATTAAAGATTGACCTGTATGAATTGGCTATCACTATATCCAGTAGTGTAGCGTCTTTACCTTGAAGGGGTTCACTCCCATATGTAAGGGTCGGCTGTAGCTTTGCTCGCAGAACCTGGAGCAAGGGGTTAAACGTTAAGTCGGGAAGTTTGACCTTAAGGATTTTATCGCCAGGCATGTCACGGTTCCCTTACCTCGCAAGTACTCTAGTTGGGGTTTGAACGAGTTCTTGTGGTCCTAAATTACTCCCAAGTATTTGTAGATAGTTACCAAATCCAGCCCTTGTCCATTTAGATGCCAATTGAGTTTCCTCTTTTTTCGGTAGTTCACTGCCATGACTTTGGATTTGGCAAAATGTATTTGCAAGCAGATCCTTTCTGAAAAGGTGTGGGTTACATTCAGGAGATGGAGGCCGATCGGAGTCCGACTTATTAGAACCAGGTCATCCGCATACAACAAATTGGACAGCGGAATTTTCCACAGTTTTATTGCATGGCAGGGACAGTTGTCGAGTTCTCCTGGCAGGTCTGCAAGAAAAAGGTTAAATAAAAACGGAGCTAGAACGCAGCCCTGTTTTAACCCTTTAGTTGTCGGAATGGGTTTGGAGAGGTGTGTTCTTCCTCCTAATTTAACCTGGATCCAGGTGTTTGTATGCAGTGATATCAGTTGATCTAAGAGTTGTTTAGGTATTCCCCAATTTTCCAGTTTTTGCCAGAGTCTGTTTCGATCAACATGATCAAAAGCGGCAGTATAATCAATAAAACAAAGGAAAAGGGGAGTTTTGGTCTCTTTTGCTGCATCTATCAGCAGGGTCATGATGTTTGTTGTGGTCCCTTGACCCCATCAGAAGCCTGTTTGATTAATTGGGATGATGGAATTTTCGAATGCCCATGATGTTAACTCCTCCAGTATGGTTCCTGCAAAGTACTTGGCCTCCACGTCTATGAGGGCAATAAGCCAGTAGTGATTTGGGAGTTTCCTGTTGCCCTGTTTGAAGATTGGGCTTATTACTGATCCAAACCAGGACTCCGGTAGTATCAAGGTGTCCTTTATATTTTTAAAAATAGGTGCTAGTGCTACACTCCAAAATTCAGCATCTGATTTATATAGCATTGGTGGGATGCCATTTGGACCGGGGGCACCTGTTAATCTACCCCTAGCTATTTGCCTCTTAATATCCGCTGGTGTGGAGGCAGATTATTCAGTCTTGGTAGAGGGAGAAGAACTTAAGTCTGGCATTAATTTACCTGCACATGGGGATGAAATGGGTCCTCTTAGGTCTGATTCCTCAATAGTTGTGGTTGTATGGCCGTTGCTTGTTTTTTCCCTGCAGAATTCTTTACTGGGCCCTTTTATCCCTGCTTCTTCAAGACACTCCCCATTATCAGCGGGTATGCTGTTAAAATGCCTGAAGAGGTATTTTGTCCATGCTTCTTCAGTTATATTAGAATTTAGGCCAAGGTGGTCTGGATTCTTTATTCTTTTGATCATTTGCCAAAACCTTGAGCTGTTTTTTCATTTAACTTCATGGAGGAGCTTGGCCCATAATTCTTCATTTTTTTGTTTCTTTTTTTCTCATTTCTTCCTTTTTAGCAGCTGTTTTGCTTCCCATAGAACATTTTATAGGTCATGATTTAATGGATCTTTCCGCATCTGTCTCAATGTTCAGTTTATGATCTGCTTTTGCAGTTTCATTTCTGGGATGAATTGTAATTTGGTCAATGCTCCCTTTTGGTGGTTTACTCTGTTTGATGATCCTTTTAATAGTCTCTCGGCAACAGCTAGGATGAAGTTTTGCCATGCTTCTACAGGTTTTGTCGTGAGACTTTCAACTTGAGCATGAAGAGTTTTCGCCTTAAGACATATGGTGCTGATGTTGCTGGGATTGCATCGAAGCCGATTAAGATTTGCGGCCGCTTCGATGTTGATGCCTATGGATAGTTCTATCTTGGGGAGTGAGTTAACTTTTATTGTTACTTCTTGAGGCAAGTGGTCGCTATGTCCACTGGTCCATATCCTAAACGCCGTAACTGTACCAAACATATTTAAGAATGTGAATGTATAATCCAAATGGGAAGATTGCTGTTTTGAATGAAACGTTGCGATTGGTGGGTCATCCTCCTTGAAGTGCCCATTTAAGGCTCTTAGGTTAAGATGTTCTAGCTGTGTAATAGATGATTTGAGCAATTTGTTGGTTTCTTAATGTTTGGGAAGCCCTGTCTTGGCACTTCCCATGTGGCGCTAAGTTCTTGGTTAAGGGCGTCACCTGCCCCGGAGCTTATAAGATACATGTTGAAGTTGCCTGCCAGGATAACATAGTCAGAGTCCTCTTCATCCATTAACTTTTTCGTGGCTTCGATCAATTCCTTGGCAGCTTTCGGTTTCTGTTTGGGATGGATGTAAGCGTTGATTACTATAACTTTTTGACGTAAGCTGTTTAACCAGAGTGCGATCTTTACTGCCTGCATGGCGCTTGGGGGTGTTATTTGAGATTCTATAGTTATGGTCTCTCCTATTGTTACTATGGAGGCCAAAATCATTAAGCCCACCGATCGGCGACTACAATCGGAGCATTTTTTTGCCGGGATACAACAAGATGTGTATCCTTGGAGTTCAAAGGCCTTTTCCTCCCAGGTCTCTTGCAGCAGTAGCAAATCAAATTATTTTAAATATTGCAAAAACTCTGGATCCTCACATTTACTAGCTAAGCCATTGATGTTCCAGATGCATATGTTAATTTGTCTGGACTTGTCCAAGACATGGTCAAGGTTACTCTTCCTTTGTCAATTTGTGTGGTCTATTATATTGATAGTGCGCTGAATTTGCCTCCAGTTTTGTGAGGTGACCGGCAAAAGGTGACGTGGGTCCCTTAGATCTTGTGCTGGAAAAAAGGTCTTTGTATCTTGAGAGTACGCTCTTGGGGAAGTACTCCTTGCTCCCTTTAATACTGAGTTGGTGTTTTTCTGAGATGATGTCCCAGTGGAAGGTAAGAAAGGTATCGGATAGGGAGGTTGCTTTTCAATTCCAAGTTTTATGCTTAAACATAGTCACCTCTTCCATGATTGTTTTGGCTATTTCTGTGGAGTTCCAGGTCGCTTTGGTTGTTTCCAAACATTGTGAATTGTTGTTTGGCTGAAGCTCTATTCGGAGAAGATCAGAGGAGCCAATATTTTCTAGGCTTGCGATCAAATGTAAAAGTCGCAGTATATTTCCTCTGTTCAATATGTCGTCTCTGCCTCGAGACATGTATTTTGGAGTGAAAATAATAGTGGTCGCGTGCTGTCCCCGTGCTGTACTGCAGTTTGCTTTATACGGGATCCCTCGCTTCCGGAGTGACCGGACTGGGGAGAGCGGCTTAGGCTGCCACTTGTGGGGCAGGTTTGTTGCGTGCTTCGCTGCCTTTCTCTTCGGAGGACCCTGCTGGTGTTTGTTGTACCCCCTGTTGACTTCTGTGGGAACTCTGCATTACTGATCTGGACGTTGTCGCGTGATTCTGTAATTTGAGTTTGTTCGGGATTAATGGTCCTTGTTAAATCAAAGTAATGTGCAGTTAGAGTTATTTTTGTTTGAGGTAGTCCCTGCTTGCTGTCGGTAAGTGGAGGTTACTGAGATATGTCTCTGGGTGGTGTAGTCAAAGCCACTGGCGACATGGCAGTGGATGTCGGGGGGAGATCCTCAGTGTCTTCGGGCAGAAGCAAGAGCGTGAGTTGATTTGCGTGTGCGACATTTGGACCTTGGTCGGTTGCTGTTGGGGCCAGATGTGATGGTAGTTCTTTACAGGATCTTCCGTTAATTAGTAGCCTGTTTCTTTCCTTCCTTTTTTTCTTCCTCCAAGTTTTACAAGGGCTCTGGGCGTTGGTTGATACACAATCACCTGTAGTTGCACAGGCTGCTGGTAAGGGATCTGTGGTATCAGCTTCCATGCTCTCAGATGAAGGTAGTGGGGCATCCCTACCTGCCAGGAGCAAATTGCTGTTTCCTGTCCATTCTGGTTTTGGTTGGCCCGAAGGTCTTATTTGAGGTCCAGGTAGTTCAATGTTCATTGCAGGTATCTGTAAAACAGTTGTTTTTAGATCTGCTATTAGGTCCCCTATCATGGATGGTAAAGTTAGTAACTTGTCTATGATTGGTTCACAGGAGCATGATGAAGGTGTTGCTTGGACCACGTACGCCGCTTCCTGACCTCTCTTTATGAGGCCATTAAGTTCTGATATTTTCCAGTCAATTCCTGAGATGGAATCAGCCATTGTCTGTAGAACAGTACGCTGCATGTCCATTTTATGAGATTGAAATTGTAATGCTGCAGCTGAGTCTTGCAAGGTATTTAGAATTTTTTTCCATATTGATTCCAGTATTGTTGCTTTTCTCCTGTCGTGGGAGGTCATTTGCTTCTATTTTTGCGTGAGAGTGAGCTGGTTTCAGGTTGTAGGAGGCAACTAGTTCTTCCCAATCCTGCATAGCTATAAAAGTCATATCATTATTCGTTGAGTGAGAGTCGTTGTAAGGTAACAGAGTGCGACGTTTAGAGGGCATATTTGCTATTGGGCTGTTATGTGTTGCTAATTGCTCCCACGTATCTACTTGGCTTGTTTCGAATAGTTTTATTTGAATAGGAGAACTATTGTTTAGTTGAGGAAATAAATCTTGTAATTTTCCGTCCTGAATGTCCTGTACCTTACTTGCAGCTGATTGGTCTACTTGGGTTGTTTGAATTTGGATAGGAGAACTGTTGTTTGATTGAGAAAATAGATCTTGTGCCTTACCGTCACGATTGTCCTGAACCTTACTTTTGACTGGTGGATCTGAGCTTTCTATGTGAGGCGTGCTGGTTTGACTTGAATTTGTCTCGGCTCCACTGGCTGGGTGGAAGTGTTTCACCAGCTCAGAGGATTTATCCAGCTCAGAGGATTTGTCTATCATCGGCGAGGTCAACATGGTGTTTTTTAGGGTGTTTTTTCCAGAGCAGGGCAAGCGCGATTCAACCCTGCTTTGACTATTTGATCATTTAGATGCCAAATTTATAGAATCACCTACTCCTCTGATTCCGGTTGACGTTGTCATTGCGGTTGTTTCCCCGAGGTAAAATTGACAATTCGTCCCTAGGAACAGTGAAGTTTCAACTGGTATAGAGAGGACTGGAGTCAGTTTTACTTAATAGAAGTGGTGTTTGCAGCCCTTTTATGTTTCCAGTCTTGGAGTAAATAGCTATCCCAGGGTCCTTCAGGAAAGAAAATTTTGTATATATCTTTGGCTGGTGGGTGCATATTTTCTTCCTCATAGACATTCCTTCAATGGTTATAAGGTCGTTTAAGTCCTTTAATGTTGTGAAAGTCGATGGTAGCTGTGGCAATAACTGCGGTGCCAGTGGCAACTGAAGGGACAGTTGAGAGGGCAGTGACTGTGTGCTATTGCCAAGGCCAACTGGAATCGGAGTCGGAGTGTCAGTAGCCACCTGGCCGCGAGTTTTACACTCCTCAGATGGATTTAAGGGAAGCTCCTCCTCTGTCTAGGCGGCGTGGGAAAGTTTGTCATTATTTTTACAGTTGTATTTTCACTTATGGTTGTAGTTGGAGTTGCAGTTATGATTGTGAGGGCCTTGTTAGGTTCATCTTTGCAGAGATTATGAGTTTTACATTTTTTATCTCGTGGTTTAGATGATTGTGGCGTCATTACAGTTTCCTTTTTTTTCCCTCTACCTTACTTTTTGACTCAAGTAAAAGCTGTCTGACTTTGCCAGATCTCATTCCTCCTTTCTTGTTTGATGGTTTTATTTGTGTTTTATGTTGGTGGTTTGTGTTTGGTTTACGTTGGATACTTGATATATGTAATTTATGAAATTTTGAAAGATTCGAATGATTCCTCTCTGCAGAGCCCCTCTGACAATCAATCGATTGATTGTTCGCTTTACCCCCAGTTGGTCCAGTCCTTGGTCCAGTCCTTGGCCTCGAGTCTGATTCTGGCTGTCCGGCTAGACTTCTAGGTGGACACTGAGACGTTGGGGTAGACTATCAATACTATCAATACTGTTGTTATTACCGCTTTGCAATCCTAGCTGCAGTGGTCGAAGCTTTGGGGGCAATCACACTGGCGGTATTAGAGCCTCTGCGTTCTTCTGGGGTTCTTGTTCTTGTTCCTGTTCTTGTTCCCTTCCGCCCTGCTAAGTTCCTCCTGAGAGTGGGTTTCAGAGAGGGTACTGAGGGCACAGAGGCTGTGTGGTTGCAGAGGCTTCATAGGCTGTGGCCGACTGTGCCCTTATTTATACTCGGTTAAGTGCTCCATGGAAACCACAGAGGGCACAGTGGCACACTGAAAGGAAGTGGGAGGGAGTGGGAAGGAAGTGGGGGAAGTGGGGGAAGTTCAGCAAGGCAAGGCAGAGAGGAGGTGAAGCAATGCAATGATGCAGTGCAGAACGGGAGAGCAGAGCACTCTGGGCGCTACAGGCTGCACCCAACCTAGTTGGGCCGCCTCTGCAGCGCGCCTGGGCACAACACTTTGGGTCAGCCCTAACGGCAACCACGCTCTCCCACACTCTCCGCTGCTCTCTGTTGCAATCGACCCATTCAGCGGCCCGTTCAGTGGGGCTCCCGGGTCCCGGACACCGGGTTCAACTACTCCTTGGCTCTCGGGGTCGGCCCCTCGCCGCCCTCCACTTGCTCCACTCGCTCAGCACAACACGGAGCTCCGCCTCCAGCAACCAGCAGCCATTAGCGCATGCTTTAAATAGAATGTAACAAGAATCATTAAGCTCCAAACTCAAAGACAATAAAGGCATCTCGTGTTGTGTTACAGAAGGAAGTTTCAGACAAATCTAACAATCTGAGACATTTAATCAAGATATTCTTTAGAGTGATGGGCAAGCAAATCAGTAGCCGTCATATTACTCGAAACCCTGCACAGCCGAATAATACACATCATACATATAGATGGCAATAATAGCTGGTACAGTAACTAGAATGAGAGCAAATGGAATGCAGACCTTTATCTTTGTCTTTATCCATCCAGGTGATTCGCCTTCAGTGCTCCTCTCCTTCTGTTCCTTGTTATTCACTATCATTAGCCGTAAGAGGTCACCGGTGCTTCGCGGCTATGTACTCGATAGAAAGTCTACTATTCGTTGAGTTCAAAAGACGGACTTGGAATTTTATTAAGTAACACTGATAGAGGGGAAGAAGATTCTGAATGAGTTTGTCAGCCAGGGTCAAGGAGGCCCATTAGGGTAGTGTTGTCTTCCCTATGTTAGCATGAGAACGCTGCTACCTGTCTCCTGCTTTGTGCACATTACTACACTAATTTGTTGCTTGTGCCACTCTGAAACTTTCACATAAAACATGCTGTTGTTTTCGGGCTAGCTCATTGCTGGGATTTAGTCTGCACATTGTGAACAAGGTTGAACAACAATTTCCCTTGTTATTTTGTTCTGGTCAGGCCCTAGCACCTAGACAAATCATGCAGATGCAGCTGTTGATTGGGAACACGTACTTTGATCATATGGAGCTACACAGATAGGTAACACACACTTGGAGAGGGAGCTTTCCAGGGAGAAAAGCATGACAGCACCGGTGATGTAGATCTACCATATATGGACTGGGTTATGGGGTCCGCTGATTACACCCAGAGAGCTTCAAATATATAATCATTTTGTTTCTATACAAGGGGAGGGAAATTAGGCTATTCTGTCATATATCATGACAGCTCCTTTTATGGTTGTCAGACTACTTGCTATGCTGACCGTATTTGTGGTAGGCATTTTGGCACGTATACTGCATACTTGGGCACATAAGTTAAAATAAAAATTTTAAACTGTCACACGTTCCTGTCAGAATTTGATGTGGAGGAGTGCAAGAGTGTGAGCGAAAGGGTGTTTCTTGCAACCTCAATTCCTGAGAGAGTCGGGAGTGCTGTGTTCTTGAGTGTCTAATCACTTGTTCCTCCGTGCGTAAGTAGGAGGCCAAGTGAGACACTATAGCTAGTCGGTCTTGGACTTATGGGTACTAAGGTGGCAGGATAACTCAGTCTCTGCCTACTAAGGTTCCATAACCCCAAGCATAGTTCTGTGTTCTCGCAGAATCCACGCAACACCAACAGTCTTTCTGGGGTGTAGATGGTACCGTGATCTCGTATCAAGGGTTCCCGAGGGGGTTTACCCCTGTCCAGGTCAATTTTTGATGTAGACGTTAGTTCCTGAGGTTGTAAAAGCACAAACCACCACCAGAATATATCGCAATTTGTTAAACAGGGTCATTTCAATGTAATCCGTTTTGAACGTCTCAAAGGGCATCTGAGGAGGGGCAAAATGTCATGATGGAACCTTTTTTCTTGGCCTGCATTGTAGTGAGCGCAGGACGTACAGCGTTGGCAAATCTGCTCAGCCATTCTCCATATCCTGGCCTTTGCCCAAAACTGCAACATACTATTAGCCAACCCATCCCAACCCAAATGAGTGGGGCCATGCATCATCAAAGCCATTGGATATGACAGGGCATCGGGCAGATCTTTTTCTGTCCATAGTCATCCAACAACCCTTAACCTGTGTGCCCAATTCTCCAATTCGTCCTCAGTAACTTATTTCTGCATTTCAGCTATTCCTTCAGGGTTAAAGTCTTGGGGACCCTTTGCCATACCAGGGTCAGAGTGGGCTACATACAAGAGGGCACTGGGGGAGCAGGCAGACCTTTTCGCTGTTTCAGTTGCAAAATCATTTCCACACATCATCAGTTATTTTCTTATGAGTGCTAGATTTTATCAGGTAAGGACAGTGCATTCAAAAGCTAGTTACCAACACCCTATGTTGTATTGTTGTATTTTAGTGCCCTGTGAAGTAATAAACCCTCTCTACTCATAAGCTACCAAAATTGCGGGCGACACCAAAGGCATATTGACAATCCGTATAAATGTTCATCCTTTTCCCCTATGCCAGTTCACAGGCTCTAGCTAGTACTTTCTCCTCCGCTGTCTGGAGGGAGTTTTTAGGTATCTTGCATGTATCTACTACTGTATTGAGCCTGGTGATAGCATTTGCTGCCGTAGTACTGCCATTCAGCACTTTAAAACAGGACCCATCCACTCTGAGATCTCTATCCCTGTCTGCCGAAGGTACAGCTGGCAAGTAGATCCGACCTTTTATTTGCTCCTCTGTCTGTAACATGCAGTCATGCACCTCATCCATTCCATCACACTCAACATTGCACACTACGGGCAACAAGGTAGCAGGATTAAGAGTCTTACATCAGTGTAAAGTTGCATGTGGGCTAAAAAGACACAATTCATAACGAGCCAGTCAAGCATTGGTAAGATATTGCGTCAGACCTATTCAACAATAAATCCACAGAGTGAGGTATATAGATGTGTACAGTATGTCCCATAACCAAAGTCTCGGCTTGTTGAAGGGAGACTGCAGCTGCTGCGACCACCCTTAGACAAGGGAGAAGGGCCTGAGCTACTGTCTCTGCTGTTGTAGAAAAATAGGCACAGACAAAGCACAACCATTCTTTTCAAGCAAAAACAAGTGAAAGTCTTTTTCATATGATGGGAGCGATACACACGATAGCTTGTTGGATAGGCTATTATCGGAGCGTCCTCCACCTTACAACCCACATTCAGAGGAGAGAAGGGGAAAACTTGCGAAAGCAGGGAATACGAAAAGAGTGTCAACATCTCAGACAGGCTCTAGTTCAGGGATAGTGGGAAGGATCTCAACGGGAGTAGGAGAAACAGGAATTTCTGTTTTAGGAGGGCAAGAATCAAGGGGAGTCGATGCTGCTTCATGGTTACCCGAAGCCCTTATGATACCGGTCACCATCGGACCTGTAGTCACTGTGTATGACCCAAACTCAGTAGGAAGCCCAGTTAGGGTTGGAGGAGAGAATCGGCTTAGAAGGAAGTGGGACCACAAACGGAAACGGTCCGTCCTTGGTGCTTGTGGAATCTAGTACCCCTTTGCCAGGGACTGGGGACCTTTTGAGAACACGTATTAGTTCTAGTGCCATACGATCCATGTCCTAAGCAAACTCGAACTCCGATTTGTGGATGTGGAAAGCTCCAATGAGCTGACCAATGGGGGTAACATCAGAAGCAAGTGCAAGTCAGGAAATCTCTGGAAACCAGCATGTCCTACATACTACAGATTTAGAGAATTGGCTGAGAGACCGTAATAATGATAGGGAAGGACAGAGTAAAGCATCAAGCCAGGGCACGATCAAGACTGTGGTAAAGGCAAAGCTATTGGATGTGATGAGGTTGAAGGCTGATGTGGACAAAATCATTAGTGGGAACTTGCCTTTGGAGAGGATAGAGACATACGTGCCAGATGAGTTATTGTTTGTAGCATAAGATGTCACCTGCGAGACGAGCACACGAGAAATTGTCAGAATTGGCTCAGAACTATGATGTAAATCTGTCTAGAACGAAAATGCTGCAGGGAAACCATATGTTGAACTACAATGACCAGGAATTAGAAGAGTAAAGGGTAACAGACCTCAAAACACACATTTGAGAGCTGATCATAGGGATTCGTGCTTGGAGCATGCTTGAGAAATGGGAGGAAAGGTGGTCAAAGAAGAAGAGCATTAAGGAGGTGATAGGAGAAACGCCACCTCTAGGAGGGGGAACATCAGGAATTGAGGCTTATCCACTGCGAGAGGTGCCTACTGAAGGGTATATGCACGTTCCCTGGAGTAGGGGCAATTAAGCGGCATACACAAATGATTTTCCTAGGTTGAGGGTGAAGCCTGCTGAATGGTACTTTTCCTATTCTGAGAATTTTCCTCTCTTACCAGCATCGGATACAGCCTTTCTCCCTCAATGGTGTCTACCCTCCATCTCTCAAGTTGTGCATCCCATTGTGCATCCTGATATGACTTTATTGCCTTTTTCATCTTCCCTTGAAATCCCACCCTGTTCTTTGCATGTGCTGCTCGCATCCACGCTTCTAACGCCTCAAACTGTGTTGGCCTAGGCAAAGGCCACAGCACAGACATCACTCCTCTCAACTGATACATCTCCAATTGAAATGAACCATAGTGTGGAAATGCCAAATCCACTTCCTTTTCAGTTCTCTTGTGCCAATAGTGTGGAGCCCACCTTTTGTCGCCATGTAATGTACTGGTGTATCCTCAGGCAGTGCTTCCTCATCCACTCGAGTAACAACTCCCTGATCTCCCCTAAACAAGTCCCACAACACCCTCAAACATCGAATGATTAAATCAAAATTTCCCCTAGATAGACAAGACTTTTCTCAATCACAGGTTCCTAATGACTACCAACCAATCCCAGCGCTTTTACACCAACCAACGTATTGCAGCGCGGCACTCTCTGATGTCACCTTTACTCCTCACAGCGGTTCACCCTCCTTCACAATTTCTCTGTCCACATTCACTCACACAATCACAACTCTGTAATTGTCTGCCTTCTAGAAGATCGATAGAATTCAGTCATCCAAGAACATTCACACACACGGCAACCCTCGACCTGCGCAGGTCACCTGAATCAATATAGTCCACCCATTTACACAAGGTTTACCACATGATTCCCACACGTCCCATTCAATCAATCAATCAAAATAAGCGTTATTCAATTTAAAAGATTAAATTATAAAAGCACATCATATAAAAACAATCATGTCATCTTACAAACACATTGTCTCAATAAATCTATAAGTCAGCTCAGCTTGATGTGAAAAATATTTAAACATTATTTTTAAAAACTTATAAAAGAAAAACCAGTCCCATTAATCACATTGTTTTCCTACGTCTGATCACACCCTTCAGTATTTAATTAATTGACTAGTAAACACCTCAAGTTCTAAAAGTTGTAGCATAAGGAAAGATGGGCGGCATTGTCTCAGTCCTAACACCCTTAATATTGGTACTATCCATCTTTTTCTTAACAAAGTGAAACATTTACAAACAAAATAACATGTGCATTGTGTATTGTGTAGATAAACCATCACATTGGCACGGAGATAGAGTCTTTGACCGATCATTCGTGTTTGGAAAGGATGTTAGTCTATGTAGGTTGCCTAAGCGTAAACGGGTCAGCAGCATCCTATCATATCCCCCTTTTACAGTCACGAGATACGGTTGCACAGCAGGTTGAAGTAAAAGCGATTGATTTTCTCTAACTGTGGGTTTTATTATTTCAGTGGACAATCTAATGGTCTCCAAAGACTCTAAACAATCGATCTTTAATGATTTCCTTGAGACTGTTGAAATGGTAACTGCGTCATCAACATTTTCAGGGTGCCCAAGATCATCCATAAACGTCTTAACATATTTGATCGAGGGGATATGGAGCACTCTATGGAGTTTAAAACAATCGTTTAGCACGTCCCGGTTAAAAACAGTAAAAGTAGATGACCATATCTTCTGCCTTAGCAGAATTAGTTGAATCTTGACTAAATCATATATATATGGTAACCCAAGTTCCGCATGACAGATGTAAGTAGCAGTACTGTTTGGAACCGCTAATAAATATCTTAAGAAAACATTCTCTGTAAGGGTTGTGGGTCAGCGTATCCCCAAATGCAGGCTCTGTACATGGCAGTTGAGACACACTTTGCTTTATAAGTCTGTATTAGTTCCGCAATCGGTCGTTTACCTATTTTTCTAGCAAAGTTCACCAATGCTACCTTTGCTTTTGCAAATAACAAATTTCTGGCTAAAATGGCATGTGACCAAGAGCCCTTTTTTCAAAGCGAATCCCCAAATATGAGAATCTGTTGATGAATTCAACCTTCCTATTATTGATGTGGATGTCTTGACATTTAACTCTATTATTTCCGCATTTCAATATGTATGTTTTAGTGATATTTACAAGGAGATCTGAATTAGACGTAAAGGTTGAAAAGCTAGAGACAACTCTTTGCAGCCCAAGTAGTGTGCGGGACATTAAAACTGCATCATCTGTATACAACAATGCTGGAATTGGGCAGTTATTAATATATGGGAAATCTTGGCATTCACTAGTTAAAAAGGACCTAGGCCATTTAAGTACAGGGTAAAAAGGCAAGGGGCTAGCACACACCCTTGTCTCACACCCTTCCTGACTTGGAACTTAGAAGTACACTCTCCTGGACTTCCACAACAAACCCTGGCTTATGCGTCTTGGTATAACTGCCTCAGGAAGTTTATAAATTGCACTTCCACACCCAAGTCCTCTAAAATATTCCATAACTAACACAATTGAATGCCGAACTGAGATCCACGAATGCCAGGAAAAGGTTCCCACATTTTAGCTTTTACATTTTTTCCCCAGATGATGATTAGATTTAGCCCTTGTTCAATGGTGCCGAGGCCTTGTCGGAAACCATATTGCAATTCCGAAATTACACCAAGGTCCTCTGCCCACGTCTGTAATCTATTTAATAAAATTCGACTGGCCACTTTTACAAAAGAATCTATAAGTGGAATTGGTCGATAACATACGGGATCGTTGCGGTCTCCCTTTTTAAAAATGGGTAAAAATATCGATTCTAACCAGGACAGAATAAAACCTTGCTTACAACAGGCTCTCATGACCTGTGTTAATAGTGGATCCCAGATTTGAGAGATTGGATTTGTCTAGATCCACTGCCACATGTCCCATTCATACAAAGTTACCTGTCTTAGGTGGAACTGCTGATGAAGTCTCACAGCAACTACTTAAATCTGCGGTCAGACAATCACAACAACTCGGTGTCTTCTACACCATTTAATATATCCTGGGATCTCCGCCAGACATCACACAATCACATCACTCCTGCAATCTACCACACAACGCATACCTATTGATACTCACTCCTCGGTTTGCCGCTGTTCTCGCCGCACCATCAAACTCCGTTGGTCTCCGTCAAAGTCTGTCGCTCCCCATTCTCGATCATTGGGTTCTACTTTGGGGCTTTAGGGTTCTAGGTCTCTTTTCTAGATTTTCTGGATTCTCCCCTGCTTTATGTGAGAACCATCCTACCCTGCTACCCACTGAAGGAGCCGAGTTTCCACATTCATTATCTGCCCTAGAACCTCAAGTCGAAGGTACTTTTCCTCAGCATGAATGTGTGGTGGGGAGAAAAATCGTTAGCGGGTCAATCATTTCTATTCGAATTCACTATGACTCTTAAGAATCCAGACAACCAATTAAGGTTAGTTAGTTTATTACAAAGCCAAAAATAACTGAACGTACAGGCACCTCAAGATGAGGGTTTGGAAATACATTGGGAATAATACAAAGCTAAATCTACAAATGAAATTAAGGCAGTGCAACAAGCAATGGATAATTAGTTCAAGAATAAGAATACAGAAATTAGGGAACAAACATCCAAGTTCCCCTGCATCAAGTGTTTGTGGGAATAAAGCATTAATCTGTCCCTACGCTAGCACTAATGTGACATCCCTAAATAAGCATTTTGCGGGGCAGGATCAGCTAAGGTGTCAGCATGTGAGGCCTTCCTTAGAAGTCTCCCCACATCAATAGCCTTAAACTTCAGAGCTTGTTCTAATATGCTCTCTCTCAAGGCAGAGAAGTGTGCTGGGCACTTTCCCTAGTTACGATACATCAACTCTACAGGTGGCTACCCAGAATCCTTCACGAATCACGGCATCTGGTCAGGTCACATCCTCATAGGTACTTTTCTATTGGGCAGCGATGCCCCCAAGCAGTGGTGAGATGACCTTGAGTCCAAGGCTCTCTCAAGTGAGAAAGTACAACAGTCCTCCATTATCAGTTTCAAAGCTCAATGTTCCCCTTCTCTCCATACCTAACTCCTAAAACAAAGACATTATTCTAAACAAAGATGATTCTTCCACCTGCAACAGAAACATGAGAAAGAACAGAATCCAACGTGCACATGAAACTCAATTATTAATTGTAGTGCGAGAGCTTCCAGGGAAAATGTATTTCAGGCCTACAAAATTCAGCTAACATAAGAGAAATGGAATATGAACTTTACGAAGTTACATAGAAATTGAATTATGTACAGGTAATAATTTCACCTACATATAAAATGACACAAATAATAAGTACATTAAAAAATTTAATAATTGTCTATGGCACAACCCGTGTATTAAGCTAATGTTCTCTGTTAGTCACATTAATTTTCCACGTCATTTTCTTGACGTATTCTGCTTTGGACAGATCATTCTTTGGTCGAATTCGATATACATTTATCAGCCAAAAACATTAAGCCCTCCTATCTAACAGCAACTCACAAAAGAAGTTATGCTAACTTCAAGGCCGAAACTTTTATGGAACATTTTGTACATCACCCTATAGGAGAAATAAGTGTTGACGAAGCAACGGATAGATTGCAGGACCACATCGCAATGGCTCTTGAGCATTGCTCTCGACAGCGTCGGAATCCTAAATCCAGGCGTACTATGTCAGAAAAATGGTACGGCCAGGAATTAAAGCTACTTAAAAGGAAATGCACCAGGCTTGAGCATAAATGGAGGCTAACAAAATCCCAAGAGACAAGGTCAATGTACAAAAAAGCACTGTCGCACTATACCAAAGCCATTAGGAAGGCAAAAAAGGACTACTTTTCCCATAGGATTCTAGAGAATAAAGACTCCTCCAAAGAGCTCTTTAAAATAGTTAAGGAGCTATGTAGCCCGTCTAGTCTATCATCCGATTTGATTCCTTCACAAATTAGTTGCGATAAAATGAGCAACTTCTTTTGTGAAAAGATAGACAAGATCTATTCTTCCTTCCCTAATTCTGAGGCGGGACCCCTTATAGATCATGAGCCACCCACTTCCCAAGTCCTTTGCACTAGCTTTGGTCCATTTTCCGAAGAGGAAGTGGGCAAAACAATGCTAGAAATTACATCTGGCTCTCCCTTGGACCCTTGCCCCCATCATATTTTCCGACAAATTATTCCCTCCATCTGCCCTGCAGTAACTCAAGTACTGAATTACTCGTTAGAAGTAGCAGAATTCCCATGCAGTTGGAAGAATGCCATAGTCACCCCCCTCTTAAAAAAAGCAGGCCTAGATATTAACAACCCGGCCAACTATAGACCCATCTCCCAGCTTCCCTACTTGTCGAAAGTCCTGGAGAAACTGGTCAACAGAAAACTGGTCAGTTTTCTCGAGACTAACAACTTACTAGACAGCACGCAAACAGGTTTTAGGGCCAACAATAGCACGGAAACAACTCTCCTGGCCGTGCTTGACAATATCAGAATGCTTGTGGACCAGGGGAAAACAGTTGCCCTAATCCTGTTGGACCTCTCGGCGGCATTCGATACCGTCCCACACAAATTTCTCCTGGAGACACTAGCCACCAGAGGCATTAGGGATAGAGCATTGGGATGGCTGCGGTCCTTCCTATTGGAAAGATCTCAATCGGTGCATTTGGGCAAGTTCTCATCCCCCCCCCCGGACCATCAAATACGGGGTCCCGCAGGGGGCCTCGCTAAGCCCTACTCTGTTTAACGTTTTTGTGTCTTCCCTGGCCGGAATTGGCAGAAAATGGGGTGTTGAAATCTGCTCCTATGCGGATGACACCCAACTTACGGTAGTCCTGGATGAGAAGACCAATTCCAAGGACAGACTTATGAGCTGTCTCTCTGATTTGGCTGAATGGATGCATAAGCACTACCTCAAGCTGAATGCAGACAAATCAGAGATATTGCTGTTTGGAGGCCACACGCAACTGTGGAACGACACCTGGTGGCCTGAAACACTGGGCATCCCCCCCGCCCCTACATTAACAGCAAGGAACCTGGGGATAACGATCGACACATCCCTTTCCATGAAAACTCATGTAGCCGCTATATGCGGCAAAGGCTTTGCGATTCTGAAGATGCTTAAAAGAGTCTTTCCTTGGATTCCATTAGAATGTAGAAGGATCCTAATTCAGTCTCTCTTGATGAGCAGACTGGATTATGGAAACTCTCTGTTCGTTGGCATGGCGGAGTACCTTTTCACCAAGTTACAAATACTTCAGAACGCAGCAGCCAAGGCTATCTGCATGAAAAGGAAATTTGACTCGGCCACAAGCTGTCTGCGGGATCTACACTGGCTTCCTATGAAGCAAAGAGCAATTTTTAAAATGTTGTGCATCACTCATAGAGCACTTCACGAGACAGGCCCTCTTATCCTTAGAAACAGGATCCGGTTCTACATTCCCACTAGATACCTCCGTTCACAAACCGCGGCGCTAGCCAGCATACCCCGGGTAAAGAAAGCCAGAATGGGTGAACGAGCCTTTTCCTACGTTGCCGCAAGGAAGTGGAATGAACTTCCCGTGGCCCTTCGACTTACAGAGGATCACCTGGCATTCAGGAAACAACTAAAAACTTTCCTTTTCCCTGACTATGACTAAATACACCTAACTATGCCCACTGCATCCATACTGTAGCAATCGCAGCGCCGTGATATCCCTCAGGATGATTGTTAGCGCTTTATAAGTAACCTAAATAAATAAAAATAAATAAAATAGACTGAGAGCCTTGAGCTGCAGGTATAAACAGAGAGTAGTGTGAGAAGGTCCAAGAAGACAAAATTGATTATTAGACATCCTGGTTTTTGTGGTTAAATGATCATAGAGATAGACCACTGGTTATGTCACAGTAATTTGAACAGGATAGTCCAGTCGCCACACCTGGGTACATTGCTGAGGCCCCTTTGAGGACTCAAGACTGGCTGTGGGTTTGGTGAACTGGTCAGGTTCTAAATCTAGTGAAGGTGTTGGAATACTAGTTGAGATATAAGAGAATGGGTGGGTGTCTGGTTTGGGGTTTCCTGTCCTCTTGCTTACTGTTGAGCTGGGAGTGATGGGTGGCTACTACCTATGGGAGGGATGGGGGACATTTTATATGACTGTTTTACTAAGAGTGCTTTGTTATTTTGTAGGAGTTTACTGTTGCTTGTTCAAAGGGAAGGGAAGGCTTCCACAATGGTGATGCCTATGCAGTTCTACTGGGGTGCTATCCATTCTACTACTTTTGGTTAGACGTTTTACCAATCATATCACATGAAAGGCGAAGGGACTGGTTATAAATTCATGACATGGAATGCCTGTAAACTGAATAATTATGTTAAACGTAATCGGATTTATGCTTATCCGCAAAGGTATGGGGTATTGATCCATTCCTCCAGGAAACTCATTCATGGGGAATGTATCAAATGTGTTAAGAGAAGATGGCGAGAAGATGCTACTTCCTATTCTGGTTATGCAAGAGGTGCATTAATATGGGTGGCTTCTGGAGACCCTTTTAAGCCTACAAGGACATGTTTAGATAATGAAGGCCGATATGTGATGGTGGAAAGTACACTTGATGCACACAGTTTATGTTTATTGAATGTATATGTCCCAAATGCTGATGATGGAGACTTCTTGGGTGCCATGTTGGGGAAAGTGCAACTTGCTCCAGAGGTGGAGATTGTCATGGCAGGTGACTTCAATTGCGTTTTAAATGGCAAAATAGATAGATACCCACCCCGAATGGACACTAAATTTAAGGCGGCTGCAGCATTGCAACAGGCGCAAAGTAAACTCAGATTTATCAATATTTGGAGGCAGCAAAATCTGACAACACGTACATATTCATTCCATATTCCAGCGGCGGATACATACAGCTGTCTGGACTCCACTTTTATACATGTGACAGCCACCCATGAAGCCACATATGTCCAATACCTGGCCCGCTATTTATCGGATCACTCTCCACTATTAGTTACGTATACACTACATAGAGCAATACCCAGAATACCAATTTGGAGGTTTAATACAGATGCACTTACCAACCCCATATTCTGAGAAACAGTATATCGGGTGCCGACTCAATACTTTGAGACTAATTGAGAGTTCACAGATAGTAGAGGCGTGGAATGGGATGTCATGAAAGTGGTCCTTAGGGGAGTATGCATGTCCACTGCGGTTGGAATACGACATAAACTGGAGGAAGACCTACCTAGGCAGGATCGCTAATTGTTGACATTGGAAAAGGCACTCCCTCACACCCACGGATCAGACAGATAAAAATAACAGGAATATTCAGCGACAAAGGGTTGGAGAGTTATGGGATAGACTAGACAAATATATTAGGACTACTGGCGGGAAGTGCTGGTACTTGGAGGTAGATCAATTGGGGCGCCTACTGGCATGCCTAATTAGATCGAAAACCCAACTTCAGCCTGTTCAGGTGGTGGGTGATAGAGGAGATAATCTGGTATATACATAGCAAGCGCTTAATGCTGCATTCACAGATCATTTAGGGGCGGATTATACTGAACCACAGAGTGCAGTAAATACCCAAGTGATATCGACCTACCTAGAAGGTGTTTCACTCCCATGTCTTACCTCAGAGAACCGTGAGACCCTGGGTGCCCGATGTGGAAGATGTAGGCCTTAAAGCCTGCTAAATCACTGGGAGCTGATGGCCTTCTTTTATTATTTTTTTTTTATTTTAAAGCATCTTTATTGAGCAGCTTGTAATAGCAAAAAACAGAAAACGCCACAAAATTAGACCTCAACGAATCATCTGTGCCAAATATATCTTTACAAGCCATTTTACATTTCAAAGAAACAACCTGTATCAAACGAGCCCTCCTCTCACACCCCCTACCTACCCTGGCCCTATTACATACATCTGATACACCTGGTAGTAATACCTTGTGACACATGGCAATACTCAGCAACAGTCCCATCGCATCCGGCACATATAAAGAAATTGTTAGTACAGGAAGTTATATCAAGTCTGGATTTGCAAGAAGGTACCCAGAGAGGGGAGCCCAGAAGTCCTTAGGGCGAGAGGCCTCAGGCAGTTCCTCCGCATAGATTCACAATTGTTCCCTACAAAAAATTAAATCACGGATCCACCTCAGTTTTTGCACTGTGCTACAACCCACTTGGCAAACAAGGTGAAAATGGCTACCAGCCGCCTATTGCAGGGTTTAAGCTTCTGTACCCAGCCCAGCAGACATATATCAGGCATGCACCCTATAGTTTCCGTTACAATCTCAGTTAACACTTGCGTGACCTGCAACCAAAAATTATGTATATCAGCGCAATGCCAGGCTAGGTGCATAAAAAGCCTGCGCACGCAGCACGCACTCTCACGCAAGCCAAACCTTCGCATTTGAAGCAGTGTATAGTAGAGCTGATGCAAGTATTTAAAATGGATAATGCGGAGGTTGCAATTCGCTGTCAAGCGCCCAGTTAATGTACAGCAGAATTTCCAGGCATCTAGTGACAGTGTAGAGCACAAGACAGCATTTCACTTATTGTATGAGGGGGACTCACTGAAATCTGTTTCCCGAAGGGCCACATTGTATAGTTTGGTGATCAGGCCCCTGCAGTCCTCCCCTGCTAGCACTGCCCGCAGTGCCAGCTGCGTGCGAGGCTCGGCAGGATATGCAGGGTAACTGTCTCGAATTGCCTGCTGCGCACGCACATAAGTGAACCCCAGCATCAGCCCTGTATCATGCCCATTCTGCAGGTCCAACAGTGTCCGGAATTGGCCCTGATTATATAAATTGCCAAGTTGAGTAATCCCCACCTCCCCCAGTGTCTTCAAGGCCGCCGGTTCTTGTACAGCAGAGATACCAGGGTGCGCGGCAAGCGGCAGTGAAGGTGCATATAGATAGTCCAAATGCGCTCTTTTGGCAAGGGTTTTCCATGCCCAGCGGGTGCAGTGAACTGGACTAATTTCAGCTCGCGTGCCATTCCCCCTGCCGCCCATCAAGGCAGCCACAACCAGAGGCATTGGGAGCACGGAGTCTGCCTCAACCGCCGTATGTGGCTGGAACCTCTGTCGATAATACCAGAAATGCGCAAACTGCGCCTGTGCACTTAAGTAATACAAGCACATATAAGGGGCCTCAATACCACCGTGCTCAAACGGCTGAACCAACACACTCCAGCTACAAGGGGGCTTCCCACCTCCCCAGACAAATGTTAAAAGGATCGACTGCAGCATATTAAACATCACTAAATTCAAACGGATGGGTATGTTGATGAACGAATAAAGGAGTTTGGGTAAAAAAGTCATTTTTATGACCGCAATGCGATCCGCAAGGGAAAGAGATAGTTTAGCCCAGCGTGCAGCTGGATCTGTCATCGTGTTAACGGCACTGCCATAATTAGCCGTGATCACCACCTCAGGGTCCCTGTGGAGCCATATACCCAAGTATTTCACTGGATCAAACGACCACTTCAAGGGAAAATATCGTTCTATCTCTTTGGTGGGAACTGTCAGCGGAAACACGGTAGACTTAGCCCAGTTGATGCCCAAGCCCGAGTATCTTTCAAATGTAACATACTCTTGTAATACTTCCGATAAGCATGTGGCGGGTTCGCGGACGTAGAGCAGCATGTCATCTGCATACAATGACACCACCAAGGGCCGCCGTCTAAACCGCAGTGCCGCCTGACCGTGCCGCTGACGCAGCTTGCATGACAAAGGCTCCAGCGCGAGCGCAAAGAGCATAGCCAACAGGGTGCAGCCCTGCTGTGTGTCAAGTTTGATAGGGAAGGAGCAGGAGACCCAGCCATTCACACAAATTTGTGTTACTGGTGCAGTGTACAGGAGGTGAATCCATTTTAAAAAGAACGGTGGCAGACCCATCCGCAGCAGGACGGTAAACATATACTCCCACTGAAGAGAATCAAAAGCCTTGGCCGCGTCAAGGAGCATGGCCACCACCTGAAAATCCTGCTAAAAATAGTGTAATGTAGAAAAAATTGTGCAGAGGTTGTGCATCGTGGATCTGGAGGGCACAAACCCTGACTGGTCTGGGAGGAGAAGTTTGGGAACTAATGGCTGAAGTTTGGTGGCAATCATTTTTGCCAATATTTTGGCATCAATATTAGTAATAGAGAGGGGTCTGTAGGAGTCACATACATTAACCTCCTTATCAGGCTTCAAAAGCATTTCAAGTAGGGCCTCCTTAAGGGAGGGAGGTAGTGTTCCCGAGTCGTACGCCTCAGCAAAGACATTCAGCAGTCGCGGCGCCAGGTCATCCGCATAGGCCTTATAAAACTCGCTAGGAAGCCCATCCAGTCCTGCCACTTTGCAAGTTGGGAGCGACATAATAGCCAGTTTAACACCCTCAATGTCAAACGGTTGCGTGAGGTATTCTCAGTGATCAAGTGACAACCAACCGAGCGCCACATCATCTAAGTAGGCATTGATTTCATCCGCAGATGGTTGTACACGGGCCCCATACAGATCTGAGTAAAATCCAGCACCACTCTGCTAATGTCTGAAGTGCCAAAGTGCACCACTCCCTCCCTGTCTATCAGTTCGGTGATATAGGCCTGACTACGCGGAGCCGCCAACTTCTGCGCCAGCGAGGGGCTAGGGCGTCCCCCCTCCTCGTAATAGCGAGCAGTGCTCCGACGAGATCTATGCACCATTTCTTGGTCCACTGTCTCGTTATGCTCCGATATAAGGTCACGTATCGCAGACAGTGTTCCGGGGACGGGATTAGGAGCGTAGTCTCGCTCCAAAGCGGCTATTTCCCCAGCAAGCTTATTAATTCTGCGGCGCACGTCCTTGAGGACCCCAGCCTGTGCTCCAATACAGACCACCCAAATTGTAACCTTAAACACTTCCCAAACAACCCCCATATTTTCAACCGTCCCTTCATTTTCCCTGAAGTAATTATGAATGGCTTCACCAACTGTATGCTTAAAAACCTGATCTGTCAAAGAAGACGGTTGCAACCGCCACGAGAAGAGGGGGTCTTTCGCAATTGGAAACCCTTAGTTCAAGGAGTACAGTGGAATGATCTGACAGAGTTTTGGCCAAATGTTGAACGTCAACCACCCAGGTGCAAACGGCCTCTGACAGCAACCAATAATACAATCAGTACCACGTGCCATGAACAGTAAAGATAAAAGTACTTTCCCTGGCGCCAGGGTGCCTCATGCGCCAGATGTCGTGCAGATTCCCAGCGTCCAGTATCGTATCCCCAGGAGTGCATCAGTGGATTGCCTATGTCTCGCTGCCTCAGTCCCCACTCTGTCAACATTTGCGTCCGGTTGTCTCTGTTCGACTACTATTGGATGAGTTGATAGAGTCCTGGAGGGCCTCAGGATCAATAAAACAAATTCTCTTCTGTTTCTGCTATGTAGACTTAGTAATAATTCATTGGCTTAGCTCCCGCAAGTCAAATTACCCTGTACAATAGACAGAGTCTGATACCTGGGGATATTCATAACAAACAAGAAAAATCAATTCCACGATTCAAAGATGGGACGAGCGATTGAGGGGTTGCGCCACTCCATACAATTCTGGAACACGTTGAGACTGTCCTTGGTGGGGTGGATTGCCTTGATTAAAATGGTGGTGTTGCCGAGATTTTTATACTTAATGCAGGGGACGTTCTATGAGCTGTCCCTGGAGAGTGTTTAGAGAACTGGACTCTTTCATGGTGAAGCCTCTGTGGAACAATAAACGATGCAGGGTCGTGGTTGATAAGCTGAAAAGAGAATGGGAGCAGGGGGACTGGAGATCCCAGACCTAGAATTATAATATTTGGTGAAACAGTTCCAGCATGTGATACATTAGCTAGATATTGACTCCAGTATGGAGAGGTCCTTGTTTGCAGGTCCATATGAGGGACACCAGCTGTGGGCACTCTTGAAGCAGGGTAGGAACCTTCCACATTCATTTTCTCATCTGATCCAACTGATGGCCAGATTATGGGAACTGGATGTTTGGATTGTACGTCTCTTTGCCCAGTTAATGTCTGTGGAGTGGTGGCGGAAGGGTGGCAGTCTGAATCTGTCTGATCTGCATCCAGGGGGAGATTTATAGCAGTACAGAATGCAATGGAGACATTGCTCTGGGTTCTGGACAATTCCTTCAGTACGCACAGATTGCGGCCACAATACGACAACTGTGGCCTGCATTTTCGGAGGCCCCTGACGCTACTCACGCGCTAGTCAGTATGATATGTATGGCAGGCTAACATAATTTTGTAACTCATACGCACAGACAGACAGTTCAACTAGTTCAGAGTGGAGGAGAGATGGCAAAACTTATGCGGTGACCCTTGCCCCCTAGAGATTGGTCCCATATTAATGCACTGATCCAATATAACATCATACACATGACTTATCTGTCCCTCAGACGATTGCATGCAATTTGTTCAACATGTGACACTCAATGTCCCAAATGTGCGGCCCTAAGGTTGTAGAGCAGCTCAAAGGTGCTACTGGCTGGGACATTCCATTGACGATTAGTGGATGTCTGTTGGGCCTACTATCCAGGAATCCAAATGAAAGTGCAGCAGACGATTTACCGTGCAGGGACTAACGGTGGGAAAAGGACACATGACAATTCACTGGATGAGTTATAAAGCTCCAACCAGAGAAAAATAAGAAGGGGACTTGAGGGAGTGGGATACTGCAGAAGAGAAACATATGAGAAGAACGAGGAAAGATGATAAATTACCAGATTTGCTGCTTGCTTGGGGCAGTAATGTTGCAGGACTTAATGGACCCAGATTTGAGCTCGCAGCTCTAGGAAGGAAGACAGGAGGACCCAAGAAGAGGAGGTGGGCTAGCTGGAATACATCACTCAAGCAATACCCCAGTCTGACAATAATAGGATGGTTTGAACATTGGCCTTATTTGTGAGAAGGTGGCCTGGCATATGCTGTTCACTAGTTATAGTGGGCACCTTGCATCAGTCCAAACAACCCCTTATTGATGATAGGTTAAAGACAACCTTTATTGAAAGGTATCCTAGAGGTAGCTATGGAGAGCCGCCTTCAGGCTAAGTTTTGAAGGAATGTAAAGCAGCTTGTTTTACCAGTCTATAATCTCTTGAATGGCTAAATGAAAGGCAACCACACCAGGCAACCACACCAGGTATATATATAAAATATATGTATTTATTTCTAAACACACCCTACTAGTCTCTTTATGAGGCTAGAGGTCCAAATATTACAGTAAAATAGCACAAATACACGTCAGGCCCTAGGGGCGGGCCAAACCATATACTAAAATAGTGGTATAAGAACCACGACTTAACTAGACACAAGGCATAGAGCCTGTAGAATTGCTGGGACCCCAAGCAACCACCCAAGGTAGTGACACAGGGGACCCACGAGGGCCGTGTGCAGTGCGAGAACACAGCCGCGAGCTCCCGTTAGCGTCTATGGGGAAAGTCGCAGTTAGATTTTTAAAGTTTAGGGACACTTAGAAATATACTGGGACCAAACCCTTTTGGACTTAGGAAGTTCTAGGGTCAACACCCACGGGAGCACCAGAGTACTTGAGTTACCTCACCCAGGGAAGCCGGGTGCTTAGGTGTCAAATGGTGTAGGGTTGCGTTGTCATTTTCAAAGGGAGCTGGCAAAGAAGTGCTGCTGCCAGGAAGATGCGAAGTATCCGAAGAGATCCAAGCCTGGATTGAAGTCGAGAAGAACCTGAAAGCAGGGGGGACAGAGTTTGGGTCACTAGCCAGTGACCAGGGGCACGATAGGCGAATGCCCACCGATGTCGGGTGATTTCAGGTGAAGAAGGGGAAGCTTGACTCTTCAGCCACGAGGACCAGGAGGCGTCGAGGATGACCAGGAGCTGGAGTCGAGCTGTCCCGCGAAGAATGTCGCGGCTTGCAGTGTCGGTGCCCGCATTGGACATAACAAGCATTGGCAATAGCAACCCACGCAGAAAGAAGAAAGATGCTTCGGTGCAGACCAGCAAGGTCTGAGGGACTCACCACATGGTGGGGAGTCAGGGCACGTCTGGAGCAACCAGGGAAGCCCAAGGAAAATCAGAGTTGCCTTCACAGGGACCCACGAGTCTACGGACCAGGGATCACGAAGGAGGCTTGAGTGGAAATGTAATGTTAGTGAGCTCACGGAATACTCATGGAGTGTAGGCCCACAATCTTCGGTGCAGATGGTGCTCAGGACTTGGGCTACAAGTAACCCAAAGCACGACTTCGAGAGACGTCGGGAAGTCAATGCACTTGCAGATGTGCACGGTGACCAGGAGTTCCGGTTCCACATTAATCACGAGGGCTGCTGGTCTTAGCTTTGCTGGGAACTCGGGTCAGCCTCTAAGAAGTCTGGAAATCCACTTCCTGGGCTGCAGATACTTCGGAGTCTGGCGGGAGCTTCAGAGATGCAGACCGGCAATTGATTCGTTGTTGCCTGCCAAGCAGGGGGGTCACTCTTTGACCCCAAGGGAGATTTCTTCAGTCCTCTAGTCGTTAGTAGAGCGTCGAAGTTCCAGGATTGAGTTGCAGAGTTTTGTCCAGGGATATCTAAAGTCCTGTTGCCAGGGGTTCCTAACTTATACCTAAGAAAGGGGTTGGACTAACTCAGGGGACCCACCTATGGGAGGGTTTGGAAAGAGGGGTGGCTACACCCATTTCCTTTGTCCAGTTTCACGCCAGAGCAGGGTCTGGAAGCCCCTGAACCGGTTTGAGCTGGACTATGCACAGGGACACCAAATGTGCCCCCATTGCAGGACTTCAAAGCACTCGGAGAGTGCTCCCACCCAGCCCCAGTACACATCAGCCTGTCTGGGAGATGATTACACCTCCCTGTGACAGGAAACCTATTGTCCAGGCCACCCCTGCCGGAGTTTCAGTCAGCAGCAGGAGGCCAGACCCGTGTCTGTGGCTGCAGCATCCATTTTGTGATGCCAGGGCTCTTTTAAGTTGGTACCGGGTATACCGGTGCTGTCATGTCTCTCTCTCTAGAAGGGTGGGATCATACTCCCACACCAGTTACTGGTGTGGAGGTATGATTCCAAGGTGTTTGACACCAAACATGACATGTTTCCGTTCAGCCAGTCCAAAGTTAGCATTTACCGTTTGGTTATAATGCACTTAAGAGTATATGGTCAGGCTGCCCTACTGACAACCCCGGAGGATAGATTCCGAAGGCTGCAGAGGGGCTCAGCTCATTCCTGGGTACCCTCTCACATATAACCAAGCACCCTGCCTTCAGGATGGATAAGGCCTGCCATAGGGGTGACTGATAGATTTTTATGTGCAGTGATAGGACAGATATAGTGAACCTATATGTCAGTAAGGGGTGCATGCACCACCTTACCCAGGCTGCAGTAGCAGACCTGTGATGTCATTTTGGAGGGCTTTCCACGGTGGCATAATACATGCTTCAGCCCCTGGTAGGCCTCTGGGGTACCTATGCCCTGGGTACATAGTATACCATATACTAGGGACTCACAAGGGTACCCCAGAATCCAATCAGGAGTGTACCTAAAGTACAGGGAATTAATTTAGAGAGGAAGCAGCTAGGCTGGGGTCCTGAATAGCAGGGCCCCAGCCAGACCAAAGTTAAAAAACAGTGTTACAGCAACAAAAAGTGGGGGTAACCATGTGAAGCAGATCCTACTCACCTACATTATTGATATGTAACATAATTGAATTGTGTGTGGAACATAATCTATTTGCTACATGAAAGCTGTTTGGGGCGGGTGGAAGGGGTTATTGTGTTTTTTCCTCATTCTATGATTTAAAAATTGATATCTAAGACAACTGATACAGTACACGATAAAATGCTGAATTGAAAATATCCTATATGTGAATGCTATTATTTAACAAAACTTTAACAAAGGTACATTAAAAAATAAACAGTGGAAGCCTACAGACAATTATCTAAATCAGACAGCATTTCCAGAGAGTCCTTTGGATAAGGTTGCTGTAGACTTTTCTAGGCTAATCAAAATGTTGCATTCGGTTTCTAGGTAAATGCTTGCGTTAATTGATTATCATTAAAAAGTGATATATTTTGCACTGTAAGTGATGCGAACACAGAGAATATTGTAACATTTTTATCTTCTGTGTTTTACATTAAAGGTGCACCGAAAGCGATTGTCACTGACAGTCACACTCAATTTTTATCAGCAGGTATGCAGAAATTTGTGAATAATTTCAACAACAAGCATTTGAGGGTGGCTCACCAAGGTCCTTCTTTGAATGGTAGAGAGAGTTAATCGATTCTTGAAAGAGAGTGTGCAAACTGCATTGCATGTAGCTTGAAGATGAATGAATACTTGACACAGAAAGCGCAGAATTATGACATTACATCTCACAGCATTACAGGGTTGGCACCTTTTGTGTTACTGAGGGGGAGAGTGCCCAAAACAAACTTGCACCCTGAATTTTTGAAAGAGTGTGACTTTGTTTATAAAAATTGCAATTCAAAGGATTTAGTCAAAAGAAATGTACTGAAGAAACAAAGGATGTACAACGCAACTTTTGATAGCCCGAAAAACATTTTAAAAATCCACTGATGCGGAAGATTGTTAACTAACAAAACACCCACTAAAGTCAAGAAAGGATTGTCAAAATTCTCAGAACCTGTGAAGGTTATTAAGGCTAGCAAATCTTACGTTTTACTGATAGACAAAGGTTGGTGTAACAAAACGAATGTGTTTTAAGTGAATGACGTTCAGGCTCAGATCATTTCCAATCACAAACATAGTCCAGATCTAGTAGAATCACAAGGTTTTGATTTCGGTGCAGTTGGTGTTGGTAATAATTCTGTAAACAAAAACATGCAAGAGGATAGAAACAATATATGCAAGAGTGTTGTTTGGAGCCAGTCGGAACAAGACTGCTCTCTTACTAAACATACAGATTTGGATTCATCTTCCATTGAATTTATGCCATTGTCAGTTCAAGAAGAGGTTAATGACTATATAGTGGAAAATACAAATAATAATAAAAGGTGAGAGTTCTCCTTTTTTTCAATTTGTCCTGACTGTTGATCCTAAATAGACCAGAGTTTTTCCAAGAAAGTGTAATGAATTTATAGTTTACTGGACTTTGTTTGGGTTCCTTTTTCTTCTTTTTGAAAGGGGGGGCGTTGTATAATGTGGTAAGTGTTTTTTTTCAATTGTTTTGAATGTAGAATGTATTAGTGGAATGTAAATGGTTATTAAGTCTTGTGTGGTTTTTCTGGTCTCGTGGTTCTGCTTGCGGCAGTTGCGGCGACCAGGGGAACCCACTGGATAGAGTTATGCTGTTTCCCGCTTGTGGGTCCTTTTGTGTGGAAGAAATCTACCAAAGATTCAAATACCGGTTTGGTGTAAATCCATTCACGTTCAACACCACACTACAAGGAGTCATGCAATACCCAGTAATGGACACAATGTTTTATTCCCCAAACAAATCTTGGCATGTCTTTGTAATGTGGCAAAAATGGCTGCCGGTAATTTTAATACCAGACTGCCATTTTTGACCAAATTTCACTGAATGTGCTTCATCTCATCCTTAGCATAAGTCTCATCATTACAGTGAAAAGAAATGTACAATTTAAATCACGAAATTTGATCTCTCAATGACAAAATTAAATAAAACATTTCTCTAGACAAGACAATGGAAGAGAAAAGAAAGTCTAATTGAAGGCTCCACTGTGCTGACATTGTTGGATTTGTTTTCAATGTAATTTGACATTTTGGTTCTTATCTTGCACAGAATGCTGCAGCAGCTGGCACAGGTGTTAGATTCCAAAGATGTCCAGATTCAGCAGTTATCATCCGAGAAAGAAAATCAGCAGGACAAGCGCATCAAGTGTCTGGAGGTCATGGTGCAAGAACTGACTGCCTCACTGCAGCAAAAAGACAATGAATTGAAGGTACGGCACCAACGAATATGCCTATTTGCTTTTTAATTCAACGTTGGGTTACCCGGTGACTCTAGTTTAAATGTCTTATCTTGCATAATTGCAGCTGTTTAGGCCAAATGCAGCCAGAGTTAATATTTAATTTTAAACGCAATTAATCTGATGAATTAAGGAAGGGATTTGGCTTGAACATATACTCACAAATTCATATTTATAAACAAATGTAGCAATATATTATCCAATCGTCATTTCAAGTCCATGATCGTCTTTCTAGTAATACAAGGAAAGACATATGTGATGAGATCCCGGATAGTAGGATGATTGAAGACATGGATTTATCAATGTGATTTCTTTGGCTTAGTTTGTTTATCAGTCACAGCTCCTATCTTCCAAAAACTGACTCTGTTGCTATTTTAAAGATGATTCCTCCAGGCAAAGAATTTACTTTGTATCTTTCTGTAGGATTTCATTCACAGTCAGCTATTCACTGATGTCCTGAGAATTTAGGAACACACTGAATTTAAAAGCTAAATTCACACAACATACTAAATGTGAAAAGCTATGACTATTGGGAGTCCCGCAGTCTACACCCGTGTTTCTGCTTTGCTGGCTCTGCAAAGACCACAAAGTTCTTCTAGTGCCACTGTTTTACCTGTAGTATACAAAAAGTGGTGGATGGAATGCCTCAGTTAATCTCAGCCACTGGCAATTACTCGGGCTACAGCCGAGTTCATCATTATTTTGCACACTATGCCCCGCCAGTTTGGACCAATCCATATACAAATCAGTCTTGACCCGAATCCCAATAAGAATAGTCCTGCCCAAATTGCCAGGCCAGGTCCTCCCTGAACTGGATCAAGCAACCTAAGACTGGTCTCGCCTTTAATAGTGCTCATCAGTTGATTATAACTTGGTTCCAGTTGCACACAATGCATGGGACCCACATCTGTTAAGGGTAAAACTGGTCTTGGGTGGTTTCTGTCCCGGTTCAGGGAGGACCTTGCCTGGAGTTAGCCTGTTCCCACTGGTACAGGGACAAGACTGATTTGTAAAGTGTCACGCTGTGCAAAATATTGATGGGCTGGGATGCAGCCCCAATGAATTACCAAAGGCTGAGATGTATTCCACAATTAAGTCCATCACTTTTTTGTATACTTTGGTATGATACTCTAAGTGGGACGGGTATGTCCAACGTGGGAGCCCTGCACACTGTGCCACTGGAACCCAAGCTATGCCCGCCTAATGGGCCCTAATGAAGGCAAAGCTGGTCTTGAGTTGCTTGTGTGCCAGTTCAAGGAGGAAATGGCCTGGCAGTTCAGGCTGGACTGTTTCCATTGGAGCAGTGTCATGACTGATTTACATATGGCTGGTTCCAAACTGAGGTGGTATGGTATGCAAAATAACGAAGGACTGGGATTTGGGTGGCCCTAATAGTTACCAGTGGTGAGATTAATTCAAGCATTCCACCCATCACATTTTTGTATACTTCTGTGTGACTGCATTACAAATCAGCATTTAAGAGGTTGTCAGCTCATGGGCGTGGCACAGTAGCTGGTGTCTCCTTTGCTGCAGTGGCACTAATCTTGTGAGTTATTCTTTCTAATTCCTGTTCCTCTTAGAGTATAAATATATGCATTGTGAGGTAAGACCAGTGCTTCAAAACACTTTTTGCTCTATATATGCATTGTGAGTTAAGACCAGTGCTTCACAACACTTTTTGCTCTATTTTACTGTCAGGATTGTGACCCCCTTGTCTTTTTGTTTCTGTCATTTACACCCTCTCTTTGCCTTGTTTATTAGAGTTCTAGGAGACCTGTGTCTTAACTTTTAACCTTATTCTTCTTGTTGCTCTTGGCATTTCTAATGTGTGATTGATTGGTTATTTCTGAAAATCTGCACTTAATTATTTTTCCAACATCTTGGAGACTTTCTGAACCACTGGATTTTTCCTCTCCCACCTTTGCTTAGTGTTTCCTTATGACTTATTGGGAATATGTGGCACACAAATTCCTGGCACCAGGTAAGTCCCGGGTGGGTAGAGAGGTCCTCGATCACGAATATAGAAAGGACACTTACTCCCTATTTAATATACTCATAACGAATAAGAATGTACTTTTCACGACTTATTATTATATATCCTCCAGAAGCGTAGAAAAAAACAAAGGGTGGGTGGGGGGGGTGCTTAAGTGTGTAATGGTAATATTCTCAGATAACATTTATAGAGAGGATTTAGTATACAGTCAACCCATTGTAATGGGTGGGAAGGGAAAGAGACCCTTTCCTTTTAATAGCCCTCAATCAATATAGTAGTGACATGCTTCATTGGGCTCACCCCAACTCCTAAAGGTCAGGGTGGGCTCAACCATCTTCCAGGGAGCACATACAGCGTATGGGGCGTACCATTAAAGATAAAATTCCTGACCCACTACTAAAGAATTCTTTATTAGTGGAGTGGGTGGGAAGGTTAAAAATATATATACAAACGGGTATCAGGAACATGTTTCAGCCCTCCTCAGCTGGCCTAAATAAGTCTGGGGCTTTCGTCAGGGTGAGTCGTAAAGATGTTACTTTCCCCAGAGACTCGAGTGCATACCCACTACTTGCCTATTGCACTTCTAAGTGTTAAAATATTGGAACAAGCCTAATACTTGCCACTGGTTTTGGATGAGGAATTACCCCATGAACTCAGGGCTAATGATTCCCAAGGGAGCGCAGGAGGGAGGCCTGTTAGTCACACATTCGTCAAAGGTCCTGCCCTGCTGAAACCTACTCGTTCTCAAGCTCCCCGGCTTGTGCACTTGTGGGAATATGGCCACTAAAAGGCATCTCCCTACTTTTGATCCAAGAAATCCAGAATAAAGGAGTTAATGTTGCATCCTGTACTCAACAATGCTTTCGGTTTGAAATGTTTATAAAGGAACAACGGTCCCTCACAAAAAACATGCACACATAGGAATACAATAGGAATGCAATGACACTAATATATGTTGTCCATGGGGCAGTTTATACATCATTTAATTGTATCTATATCAACAATAGGGCCGGAAGGAAAAACAAACAAAAAAACAGTCAAATTTAGCTTCAAAGGCTCAGACGTTTGTGTGCGACAAATGTAACTAAATAACTGTAGTCATAATTCTTAAGTAGCACTGCCCTTGTGTGCATTATTGTCAACATTACAATATGGTCTGAGTACTAAAGTCGACGACATTTCAATCCTTGGAAGATCATTGGATCATCATCAGGACATAGAAATAACATGCCTGAGAGAGAAGTTACATAGTTGTAACCTAACATGAACTGAAAAGGAAAAGGGGAAAGGAGGGGGGAAGAAATAAATTAATTGCCAGGCAGTAGTACGCAGTAAGGACATCACCTGTCCAGACGGGAGAGAGATGCATTATGTGTCTAGGGCCAGGCATACATGGGTCCAAGGCACTAGAAGATGATGGGCTCCATAGGGTATGATCAAGGGTTAGTGAAACATTATCTGGAAAACAATGCCCAGTAGGGAAACCAATAATTGACGCAAGACCTGAAGTGAATGAGGGTCAGTTAAAATTAGAACTGTGAAGGAGAAAAGAAATATTGGCAAGTAACATGAGGTGCATGTGAAGAGAAGGTTGAAAATTAAAAATGTATTATAATTTTGAAAAGTTGCTGGTGTGCGAATTACCTGCAGCCAACTATATTTGAGTACTCAATAGAGTGTTAAAGAATGACCAATAAAGACAGGGGGATCCTGGATAGTGCCAGTGCGCGGTGTGATTTTTCTAAGGAGAGTACTTGATTAATAAACAAATGGAGGCCATTTGTGCGGGGCATGGGTAAAAGTGATGTACAGAAACTCTTACCCAAGAGAGACTACAGTAATAGTGTGGCCCCAGCTGGGAGAATGCCCGAGGCAGATGAAAAATTGGAGAAATTGCAGCTGCAAAGGGGAGAAATGGGGGAAAATAATAAAACCCGCAGTGCACCTACCTGTGGGAGTCCAAACAGTCTCTGAGGCCGGGAGTCAATTCGAAGTCTGCCAGGGGTATACACCAGGCGTCACGAGGCAGCGGGCGCTCGCTTCCAGGTCAAGCTACATATGTGCTGACACTGCCTGTCTATGTACTTGCTTGGACAAAATAAACTAGACCTCCAAAAGAAACAAGACTGCGGAGGGACCAAAGAAGGTTCACTCCACGGAAGTGAAAATGATGACCATGATGGAAGAGGAGGTATGGCATGAAACTGGGGCCAGTTGGGTCCCCAGAGAGGAGATAGATCCCGAATCCCACTCGATGAAGTGATTCTGAGTTAAGTAATCCCTTGTGGTGGGTCACATGGTGAGATCTGGGCCTGTGATTTAGCAAGGTATATGTGAAATCCTGACACTGCCCCGAAGTGTTGCACCTCCTCCAGGAAGTCCGGAAGTGCCTCACTAGGGTTTTCCAGAGATAAAATAACATCCTCGGCATATAGTACGATGAGATGCTCCTCACCCCCAAAAAACACTCCTGTGATATTCGGGTTAACGCTAACCCTCTGGGCAAACAGCTCCATATAGAGCGCGAATAGCAAGGAGGACAAGGGGCATCCCTACCACATGCTGTTAGTACTTTTAGCGTGTTGGTGGTCACCTGGGGTGCTGAACTGGCGCTGTCCTCTTCTCTCCCTAAAAAAATCAGGTTTAGTGTACTTGTGGAGGTGCTAGGGCCTTCGCCTGGATCTGAATTATTGAAAGAATCACTAGATGTATCCAAAAAAGTGGCAATAGTGTTTTGTCTATTGTATCTGCTCCGTGGGCATCCAAAGTGTGGGTTTGTGTTTGTCCTGTTTGAATAAAAAATGTCAGTTAGGTATGGATATGTCTTGTCTATCTTGGCTTTATTAGTTTTCTTGTCCCGTTCTATTCTGTTAAATTCAGAGACCATTTTTTCGGTTTTGTCCAAGAGGCTTTTGACGTCTCTTATCAAGCTGGACTATTTGATTTGCTTCTCAAGATCTAGGATCTATTCTACAGTTTCTGGGAATGATCGATGGCGGTGCCGATACCTAGCATCATCCAGTGCCGTGAGCATGTTGTCCCTAAATAGCTGCGGCTGTGTAGGTTACCTACCCTCAGTCTGACAAAAATCTTTTTTAATTTTGATGTTCTTTACTACCAACAAGTCAAGAGCAGTTCCATGGGAGATCTTTTTGCCCCCAACTTTGCAATATTGTTTATGGACGACCTTGAAAATGACATCATTCTTTCCAGTACTAACCCTTTCCATAGAAATATTCTTATATGGAAGCACTACATAGATGATACCGTCTTGATCTGGCAGGGCCTTTCAGAAACCTTCGCGGAGTTCCTAACCTGGCTAAATTAACATGATAGAGGCCTTAAATTCACACTTGAATAGAGTAGAATGGTGATCTCCTTTTTGGACTTCATGATGAGGACAGCTGGTGGCAAACTTTACATATTGTTATACCAAAAACCCACAAGAGCAATACCCTACTCTATTACTCGAGCCATCATCCTAGGCCCCTCCAGGACTCCCTACCCTACTCCCAATTACTACGCATTAGAAGAAACTGTCTGTTTAAACAAGACTTCTTCCAAGAAGCAAGGACCCTGCTAGCAAACTGATTGCAAGAGGGTACCCATGCAAAATGGTCAGAAGGTCTATGAAAAGGAAATGGTACTGCCCCTGAGAGGTACTATTAACCCCCAGGGAGAAGAAGAACAACAAAAGATTGGTTTGCGTGGCCACATTCTACCCGGTCTCCAACCAAGTGAAGAAAAGTATCCTGAAACACTGGGCTGTATTAAATGCATGCGAACTCACCCTAGAACGCCCTATCTTGCATTTTGCAAAATTAAGAGCACCAGGGACCAACCACCTAGTCAGAGCTAGCATACCACCCACCAGATCAGATTGTACACTCACTGATTTATAGGGACTTGCACTCGTGTTGGGTCATTACAAATGTGGAAATTGAAGTGTAATTTCACTGTGGAATAAAAACATTTGTGTGTGAAAATGTCAGATTAATTTTACAGCAGTTTTCGAATCGTAACACACAGAATGTAATTTATGCAATCACATGCCCCTGCAACCAAGTGTATATTGGACAAACTACACAGAAGAGTCGGATGTGCATTTGCCAACATAGAAGCCGGCTGCGGTGCAAAGTAATGGTTGATCATTTCACAGAATTGGGACGTAATGAAAATGATGTACGTTGACAGGTCATTGCTGTGGTCAAACCACCCCCTAGAGGCACAGACATTTCAACTATACTGAACAAAGAAGAACTTAAAGGGATTTTGCATTCCAACAGCCTCCACACTGGCCTCAACCCAATGGAAGACTGGACTTCTTTACTGATACACATGGCACCTATAGTCATCTGACAATTTTTCAGCTATGGTGCCATGTTCACATTTCTCTGCACCAAACGCGCAGCCTACAATGACAGTGTATGTGTGTGTTAAGGTACAGGACCTTTAAGGGTGGCACAATTTGTGCTGCAGCCCTTAGAGGCCTTCCCTGGTCATAGTGCCCTTGGTACCCATGGTACCTTTTTACAAGGGACTTACTTGTGGCCAGAGAGGTGCCAATTGGGGGTAAAAGGGTACAGTTTTGGGCAAGAAAACAGGCCCTGGGAACCTGATTGGCAGGGACCCAGGGCACATAGAGTAAAAGTGCATCAGAAATCTGGCAAAAAGTGGGGGGGCGGGTTACTGAAACAGAAACCAACTTTCCACTAGTAGCTCAGAATGAGCTCTTATAATGTTGTATGGTGCTGTGCATGCAACAAGTATGGAGGGTCTCACTATTGTATGATGGTTCTGCAACCAGAGCTCGTGTGTACCAAAAAACAATTTTATTGAGGGTAACTGAAAACCAGGGAATACAGTGTCTGTCATAATACACCACTTACACATTACCACCTTACCAGTTTAGTTAATTTCAGTGTTAGTGCCTGTCCCTTGCTTGTTTGATGGTAACAGGTAATGCACATGAATATTTCTCTTTGCATCAATAAAAAATAGTATTTCATTCAACAATTTCTGCCCATAATGAAATATTACAAGTTCACTATCCTATATATTAAGCAGGTATGTAATATGAAGCAAAACCTTTCCTGACCTACGCTGGCTTATTTCCTTTCTAGGACCGAGGAAAAATCTAGGTAGGCCATGATTTAATGTCATTTTAAATGTATACTTTTCCCAAACTAGTTTGCACTTTTCTTATGTTTAGACCACCCTTTAACAAGTATGCACAAGGCAACTCCCAAGGGTATTCAATTGGATTTTCTTCTAGTGTATAATCTCACCTTTCATCTGCCACTTACAATGCCTGAACCCAGAGAGGAGTTTTGCTCCAGGTTTTGCTTACAATGTGAAGACAACTACTACCTTTTTTTGGCACCAGGACAGAGTGAAAGTATACTACAAAATTTTGATCATCCCGCGAACTTCTGTGGTTTACTTATTTGAATAGCAGTCAAGAAAGCATCAATTGACGTTTGGGATGTCATGTTTCAATACATTCATTTATCCATGTGGATTTCAAAGAAGCAAGCCATAAATAAAATAAAGTGGGGGGATAACACACCTGAATATTAACAAATTCTCTGTAAATATACCTTAATCTTAGGTCAACCCTACCTGATAGTGAAGCAGTCTGGTTGCAAAGACATTGCAAATACATTGTATGGGCTCTCCAAGAATATACAGGGGCTTGGAGCCTGCCCATTGCATACCATTGGTTGGCTTCCTGTCAACTCCCATTTGTCTGCTTCTTATATGTGTCCCAGTTTATCAATCTTGTGTTTGTCCCTCCTGTCGATAACAGATGATTTACCATCTCTTTTGGTTGACTGGCTTCTATGCTTTCACTGCCCGCTTTTCAAGAACTTTTATATTTTGTGTAAAACACTCAATGAGAGCATGCGTTTTCCAGTAGTCTCCGTCATGTACTTCTCTTCCCCTGCAATCCATATTGCTCTCCGTTACCTATGTGATGCTGTCTGTCCCCCTCAATGTTGTGCTTGCCTTTGTGTACATTACCCTGTAGCTTTCTCACATGTGTGCTTCTCCCCCCTCCTGATCGACATTGCGCTATCACCTGTTGTTCTTCTCCCCACCCCCTTCGTGTTGCTTTCCCTACTCACACCAGAGGAACATCAAGAAAATTAAAATACCCCTCACTTGGACCATACATTTAATCAAACAGAGCACATGAAGCGAACCGACCCTCCTTAGAAGAGTTCTCCTCATCTTTTTATCCTTACCTTCATATATTAATCCAGTCTTTCTCCCTTCTATTTGTTCATTTCAACTATTCATCCATCCATCTGCCCATTCCTTCAACTTTCCATCAACCCAACAATGTTTTCTTCCATTCTCAATTATAGGCATTCATCCTTTACTCTGTTATATATATCCACCCGTTCACAAATATAACCATGAACATATTCATGAATCAATCAAGCCATCTTTTCACCCAGCCTGTCACTCTTCTTTCCTCCCATATTCCCATTGTTCCATCCAGCTCTTCAACTATTGATCTTTTGGCTTTTCCATCTTTTCACCTTCTCTTCTGCTCACCCTTCATTCCATTTATACTTGTCTTCCCTCCTTTCACTCTTCCCTTTATAGCCTTCACATTCTCTTTCTTTTTTCTTGCATGTTTTCGTCCTTTCACCTTTCGCTTCTGTTGTTTCCCCTTTGTATCTATCTATCTTTATTCTGTCATGCATAGTTTTTCCTTTCTTACTTTTCTCCCTGAAAATTACTTTGGCATTATTAATATTCGTTTGTTCCCTTTACTATACATATTCACCCACAGTAGCCACCCCTGTGGCAGTGATATTTAGGAGCATTTTGCCTCCAGACAGAAAAGCCCATAAATAGCTAATTATTGTTTAAGTGGGGCATCACCAGGCCATTAGTCCAAGAGGCAGCCCTCGCTTAAGCTGCTAAACTGCGGGTTCACTACGCCAGTGACTCATTCCCTCCTGCTCTCTCCCATCTGTTGTTTCTTCTTCTCCACCCGCACTCCGATCGTAAATAGAAAATAAAATGACATTTTGTAGGCAAGCCCATGCATGGAAGACCACCACACCAAAGAGCTTTTTTTTAACTTTGTTTTCTTTAGCATGCTGCACACCATCAGGGATGATGTACAGCATGGCTACAAAAAGAGTAGGTTCCAAAGAAGAGATGTATTGGCTTTGCCAGTGCTTATTGGTGTAGAGAACATCCTTTACCATAGTGTCTCAGTACCCAGTGGAGCTTAGGGGACCCTAAAAACAGAACTGGAATGACACATTTACAGTACTTTTTTCTCTGGGTGTGATATTCCATTTGAGAATCACGTGGCACCTCTTCTGAAAGAAACATTGCTGTCTACAAGGGTCATTTGTGGCACTGTAGTTGGTCTCTCCCTACA